>NC_136059.1:41735613-41988553 GCF_964261635.1 Lissotriton helveticus
AAACACATTTTCCTCACATTTCCGTGGTGGAAAGTTCTGGAATCTGCGTGGATCAACAAATTTCCACCCACCCAGCGTTTCCCCAGGTCTCCCGAAAAAAATGGTACCTCACTTGCGTGAGTAGGCATAGTGGCTGCGACACGAAACAGCGCAAAACGCAACGTGATCGCACCTCAATTACCCAGTGAAATTTTGCGCTTTTTGGACAAAGAGACTACCTTTTGTTTTGAGCCCTAGCTCTGCCAGCACCTAGGGAAACCTAGCAAACCTATACATTTTTGAAAAGAAGACACCCAGGGAAATTCAGGATGGGGTGACTCGACTGCCTACCACCAGGTTTTGTTACCCAGAATCCCTTGCAAAGCTAAGAATTTGACAAAAAAAACACATTTTCCTCACATTTCTGTGGTGGAAAGTTCTGGAATCTACGTGGATCAACAAATTTCCACCCACCCAGCGTTCCCACAGGTCTCCCGAAAAAAATGGTACCTGACTTGCGTGGGTAGGCGTAGCGGCTGCGACACGAAACAGCGCAAAATGCAATGTGGTCGCACCTCAATTTCCCAGTGAAATCTTGCACTTTTTGGACAAAGAGACTACCTTTTGTTTTTGAGCCCTAGCTCTGCCAGCACCTAATGAAACCTAGCAAACCTATACATTTTTGAAATGTAGACTCCCAGGGGAATTCAGGATGGGGTGATTCGACTGCCTACCACCAGGGTTTGTTACCCAGAATCCCTTGCAAAGCTAAGAATTTGACAAAAAAACAAATTTTTCTCACATTTCTGTGGTGGAAAGTTCTGGAATCTGCGTGGATCAACAAATTTCCACCCACCCAGCGTTCCCCCAGGTCTCCCCGAAAAAAATGGTACCTGACTTGCGTGGGTAGGCATAGTGGCTGCGACACGTAACAGCGCAAAATGCAACGTGGTCGCACCTCAATTTCCCAGTGAAATCTTGCGCTTTTTGGACAAAGAGACTACCTTTTGTTTTTGAGCCCTAGCTCTGCCTGCACCTAGGAAAACCTTGCAAACCTATACATTTTTTAAAAGTAGACACCCAGGGGAATTCAGGATGGGGTGGCTCGACTGCCTACAACCAGGGTTTGTTACCCAGAATCCCTTGCAAAGCTAAGAATTTGACAAAAAAACACATTTTCCTCATTTCTGTGGTGGAAAGTTCTGGAATCTGCGTGGATCAACAAATTTCCACCCACTCAGCGTTCCCCCAGGTCTCCCGAAAAAAATGGTACCTGACTTGCGTGGGTAGGCATAGTGGCTGCGACACGAAACAGCGCAAAACGCAATGTGGTCGAACCCCAATTTCCCAGTGAAATCTTGCCCTTTTTGGACAAAGAGACTACTTTTTGTTTTTGAGCCCTAGCTCTGCCAGCACCTAGGGAGTCCTAGCAAACCTATACATTTTTGAAAAGTAGACACCCAGGGGAATTCAGGATGGGGTGACTCGACTGCCTACCACCAGGTTTTGTTACCCAGAATCCCTTGCAAAGCTAAGAATTTGACAAAAAAAACACATTTTCCTCACATTTCCGTGGTGGAAAGTTCTGGAATCTGCGTGGATCAACAAATTTCCACCCACCCAGCGTTCCCCCAGTTCTCCCGAACAAAATGATACCTCACTTGCGTGGGTAGGCATAGTGGCTGCGACACGAAACAGCGCAAAACGCAACATGGTCGCACCTCAATTTCCCAGTGAAATCTTGCGCTTTTTGGACAAAGAGACTACCTTTTGTTTTTGAGCCCTAGCTCTGCCAGCACCTAGGGAAACCAAGCAAACCTATACATTGTTAAAAGCTAGACACCCAGGGGAATTCAGGATGGGGTGACTTGACTGCCTACCACCAGGTTTTGTTACCCAGAATCCCTTGCAAAGCTAAGAATTTGACAAAAAAAACACATTTTCCTCACATTTCTGTGGTGGAAAGTTCTGGAATCTGCGTGGATCAACAAATTTCCACCCACCCAGCGTTCCCCCAGGTCTCCCGAAAAAAATGGTACCTGACTTGCGTGGGTAAGCATAGTGGCTGCGACACGAAACAGCGCAAAATGCAACGTGGTCGCACCTCAATTTCCCAGTGAAATCTTGCGCTTTTTGGACAAAGAGACTACCTTTTGTTTTTGAGCCCTAGCTCTGCCTGCACCTAGGGAAACCTTGCAAACCTATACATTTTTTAAAAGTAGACACCCAGGGGAATTCAGGATGGGGTGGCTCGACTGCCTACAACCAGGGTTTGTTACCCAGAATCCCTTGCAAAGCTAAGAATTTGACAAAAAAATACATTTTCCTCATTTCTGTGGTGGAAAGTTCTGGAATCTGCGTGGATCAACAAATTTCCACCCACCCAGCGTTCCCCCAGGCCTCCCGAAAAAAATGGTACCTCACTTGCGTGGGTAGGCATAGTGGCTGCGACACGAAACAGCGCAAAACGCAATGTGGTCGAACCCCAATTTCCCAGTGAAATCTTGCCCTTTTTGGACAAAGAGACTACTTTTTGTTTTTGAGCCCTAGCTCTGCCAGCAAACCTATATATTTTTGAAAAGTAAACACCCAGGGGAATTCAGGATGGGGTGACTCGACTGCCTACCACCAGGTTTTGTTACCCAGAATCCCTTGCAAAGCTAAGAATTTGACAAAAAAAACACATTTTCCTCACATTTCCGTGGTGGAAAGTTCTGGAATCTGCGTGGATCAACAAATTTCCACCCACCCAGCGTTCCCCCAGTTCTCCCGAACAAAATGATACCTCACTTGCGTGGGTAGGCATAGTGGCTGCGACACGAAACAGCGCAAAACGCAACATGGTCGCACCTCAATTTCCCAGTGAAATCTTGCGCTTTTTGGACAAAGAGACTACCTTTTGTTTTTGAGCCCTAGCTCTGCCAGCACCTAGGGAAACCAAGCAAACCTATACATTGTTAAAAGCTAGACACCCAGGGGAATTCAGGATGGGGTGACTTGACTGCCTACCACCAGGTTTTGTTACCCAGAATCCCTTGCAAAGCTAAGAATTTGACAAAAAAAACACATTTTCCTCACATTTCTGTGGTGGAAAGTTCTGGAATCTGCGTGGATCAACAAATTTCCACCCACCCAGCGTTCCCCCAGGTCTCCCGAAAAAAATGGTACCTGACTTGCGTGGGTAAGCATAGTGGCTGCGACACGAAACAGCGCAAAATGCAACGTGGTCGCACCTCAATTTCCCAGTGAAATCTTGCGCTTTTTGGACAAAGAGACTACCTTTTGTTTTTGAGCCCTAGCTCTGCCTGCACCTAGGGAAACCTTGCAAACCTATACATTTTTTAAAAGTAGACACCCAGGGGAATTCAGGATGGGGTGGCTCGACTGCCTACAACCAGGGTTTGTTACCCAGAATCCCTTGCAAAGCTAAGAATTTGACAAAAAAACACATTTTCCTCATTTCTGTGGTGGAAAGTTCTGGAATCTGCGTGGATCAACAAATTTCCACCCACCCAGCGTTCCCCCAGGCCTCCCGAAAAAATGGTACCTCACTTGCGTGGGTAGGCATAGTGGCTGCGACACGAAACAGCGCAAAACGCAATGTGGTCGAACCCCAATTTCCCAGTGAAATCTTGCCCTTTTTGGACAAAGAGACTACTTTTTGTTTTTGAGCCCTAGCTCTGCCAGCACCTAGGGAGACCTAGCAAACCTATACATTTTTGAAAAGTAGACACCCAGGGGAATTCAGGACGGGGTGACTCGACTGCCTACCACCAGGTTTTGTTACCCAGAATCCCATGCAAAGTTAAGAATTTGACCAAAAAAACACATTTTCCTCACATTTCCGTGGTGGAAAGTTCTGGAATCTGCGTGGATCAACAAATTTCCACCCACCCAGCGTTCCCCCAGTTCTCCCGAACAAAATGATACCTCACTTGCGTGGGTAGGCATAGTGGCTGCGACACGAAACAGCGCAAAACGCAACATGGTCGCACCTCAATTTCCCAGTGAAATCTTGCGCTTTTTGGACAAAGAGACTACCTTTTGTTTTTGAGCCCTAGCTCTGCCAGCACCTAGGGAAACCAAGCAAACCTATACATTGTTAAAAGCTAGACACCCAGGGGAATTCAGGATGGGGTGACTTGACTGCCTACCACCAGGTTTTGTTACCCAGAATCCCTTGCAAATCTAAGAATTTGACAAAAAAAACCATTTTCCTCACATTTCTGTGGTGGAAAGTTCTGGAATCTGCGTGGATCAACAAATTTCCACCCACCCAGCGTTCCCCCAGGTCTCCCCAAAAAAATTGGTACCTCACTTGCGTGGGTAGGCATAGTGGCTGCGACACGAAACAGCGCAAAATGCAACGTGGTCGCACCTCAATTTCCCAGTGAAATCTTGCACTTTTTGGACAAAGAGACTACCTTTTGTTTTTGAGCCCTAGCTCTGCCAGCACCTAATGAAACCTAGCAAACCTATACATTTTTGAAACGTAGACTCCCAGGGGAATTCAGGATGGGGTGATTCGACTGCCTACCCCCAGGGTTTGTTACCCAGAATCCCTTGCAAAGCTAAGAATTTGACAAAAAAAACATTTTCCTCACATTTCTGTGGTGGAAAGTTCTGGAATCTGCGTGGATCAACAAATTTCCACCCACCCAGCGTTCCCCAGGTCTCCCGAAAAAAATGGTACCTCACTTGCGTGGGTAGGCATAGTGGCTGCGACACGAAACAGCGCAAAATGCAACGTGGTCGCACCTCAATTTCCCAGTGAAATCTTGCGCTTTTTGGACAAAGAGACTACCTTTTGTTTTTGAGCCCTAGCTCTGCCTGCACCTAGGGAAACCAAGCAAACCTATACATTGTTAAAAGCTAGACACCCAGGGGAATTCAGGATGGGGTGACTTGACTGCCTACCACCAGGTTTTGTTACCCAGAATCCCTTGCAAATCTAAGAATTTGACAAAAAAAAACATTTTCCTCACATTTCTGTGGTGGAAAGTTCCGAAATCTGCGTGGATCAACAAATTTCCACCCACCCAGCGTTCCCCCAGGTCTCCCCAAAAAAATTGTACCTCACTTGCGTGGGTAGGCATAGTGGCTGCGACACGAAACAGCGCAAAACACAACGTGGTCGCACTTCAATTTCCCAGTGAAATCTTGCGCTTTTTGGACAAAGAGACTACCTTTTGTTTTTGAGCCCTAGCTCTGCCAGCACCTAGGGAAAAGTAGCAAACCTATACATTTTTTAAAAGTAGACACCCAGGGAAATTCAGGATGGGGTGACTTGACTGCCTACCACCAGGTTTTGTTACCCAGAATCCCTTGCAAAGCTAAGAATTTGACAAAAAAACACATTTTCCTCACATTTCTGTGGTGGAAAGTTCTGGAATCTGCGTTGATCAACAAATTTCCACCCACCCAGCGTTCCCCCAGGTCTCCCGAAAAAAATGGTACCTGACTTGCGTGGGTAGGCATAGTGGCTGCGACACGAAACAGCGCAAAATGCAACGTGGTCGCACCTCAATTTCCCAGTGAAATCTTGCACTTTTTGGACAAAGAGACTACCTTTTGTTTTTGAGCCCTAGCTCTGCCAGCACCTAATGAAACCTAGCAAACCTATACATTTTTGAAACGTAGACTCCCAGGGGAATTCAGGATGGGGTGATTTGACTGCCTACCACCAGGGTTTGTTACCCAGAATCCCTTGCAAAGCTAAGAATTTGACAAAAAAAACAAATTTTTCTCACATTTCTGTGGTGGAAAGTTCTGGAATCTGCGTGGATCAACAAATTTCCACCCACCCAGCGTTCCCCAGGTCTCCCGAAAAAAAATGGTACCTGACTTGCGTGGGTAGGCGTAGCGGCTGCGACACGAAACAGCGCAAAATGCAACGTGGTCGCACCTCAATTTCCCAGTGAAATCTTGCGCTTTTTGGACAAAGAGACTACCTTTTGTTTTTGAGCCCTAGCTCTGCCAGCACCTAGGGAAACCTAGCAAACCTATACATTTTTGAAAAGTAGACACCCAGGGGAATTCAGGATGGGGTGACTCGACTGCCTACCACCAGGGTTTGTTACCCAGAATCCCTTGCAAAGCTAAGAATTTGACAAAAAAACATTTTCCTCACATTTCTGTGGTGAAAAGTTCTGGAATCTGCGTGGATCAACAAATTTCCACCCACCCAGCGTTCCCCAAGTCTCCCGAAAAAAATGGTACCTCACTTGCGTGGGTAGGCATAGTGGCTGCGACACGAAACAGCGCAAAATGCAACGTGGTCGCACCTCAATTTCCCAGTGAAATCTTGCGCTTTTTGGACAAAGAGACTACCTTTTGTTTTTGAGCCCTAGCTCTGCCTGCACCTAGGGAAACCTAGCAAACCTATACATTTTTTAAAAGTAGACACCCAGGGGAATTCAGGATGGGGTTACTCGACTGCCTACCACCAGGTTTTGTTACCCAGAATCCCTTGCAAAGTTAAGAATTTGACAAAAAAACACATTTTCCTCACATTTCCGTGGTGGAAAGTCCTGGAATCTGCGTGGATCAACAAATTACCACCCACCCAGCGTTCCCCCAGTTCTCCAGAACAAAATGATACCTCACTTGCGTGGGTAGGCATAGTGGCTGCGACACGAAACAGCGCAAAACGCAACATGGTCGCACTTCAATTTCCCAGTGAAATCTTGCGCTTTTTGGACAAAGAGACTACCTTTTGTTTTTGAGCCCTAGCTCTGCCAGCACCTAGGGAAAAGTAGCAAACCTATACATTTTTTAAAAGTAGACACCCAGGGAAATTCAGGATGGGGTGACTTGACTGCCTACCACCAGGTTTTGTTACCCAGAATCCCTTGCAAAGCAAAGATTTTGACCAAAAAAACACATTTTCCTCACATTTCTGTGGTGGAAAGTTCTGGAATCTGCGTTGATCAACAAATTTCCACCCACCCAGCGTTCCCCCAGGTCTCCCGAAAAAAATGGTACCTGACTTGCGTGGGTAGGCATAGTGGCTGCGACACGAAACAGCGCAAAATGCAACGTGGTCGCACCTCAATTTCCCAGTGAAATCTTGCACTTTTTGGACAAAGAGACTACCTTTTGTTTTTGAGCCCTAGCTCTGCCAGCACCTAATGAAACCTAGCAAACCTATACATTTTTGAAAAGTAGACACCCAGGGGAATTCAGGATGGGGTGACTCGACTGCCTACCACCAGGTTTTGTTACCCAGAATCCCTTGCAAAGCTAAGAATTTGACAAAAAAAACACATTTTCCTCACATTTCCGTGGTGGAAAGTTCTGGAATCTGCGTGGATCAACAAATTTCCACCCACCCAGCGTTCCCCCAGTTCTCCCGAACAAAATGATACCTCACTTGCGTGGGTAGGCATAGTGGCTGCGACACGAAACAGCGCAAAACGCAACATGGTCGCACCTCAATTTCCCAGTGAAATCTTGCGCTTTTTGGACAAAGAGACTACCTTTTGTTTTTGAGCCCTAGCTCTGCCAGCACCTAGGGAAACCAAGCAAACCTATACATTGTTAAAAGCTAGACACCCAGGGCAATTCAGGATGGGGTGACTTGACTGCCTACCACCAGGTTTTGTTACCCAGAATCCCTTGCAAAGCTAAGAATTTGACAAAAAAAACACATTTTTCTCACATTTCTGTGGTGGAAAGTTCTGGAATCTGCGTGGATCAACAAATTTCCACCCACCCAGCGTTCCCCCAGGTCTCCTGATAAAAATGGTACCTGACTTGCGTGGGTAGGCATAGTGGCTGCGACATGAAACAGCGCAAAACGCAATGTGGTCGCACCTCAATTTTCCTGTGAAATCTTGCGCTTTTTGGACAAAGAGACTACCTTTTCTTTTGAGCCCTAGCTCTGCCAGCACCTAGGGAAACCTAGCAAACCTTTACATTTTTGAAAAGTAGACACCAAGGGGAATTCAGGATGGGGTGACTCGACTGCCTACCACCAGGTTTTGTTACCCAGAATCCCTTGCAAAGCTAAGAATTTGACAAAAAAAAACACATTTTCCTCACATTTCCGTGGTGGAAAGTTCTGGAATCTGCGTGGATCAACAAATTTCCACCCACCCAGCGTTTCCCCAGGTCTCCCGAAAAAAATGGTACCTCACTTGCGTGAGTAGGCATAGTGGCTGCGACACGAAACAGCGCAAAACGCAACGTGATCGCACCTCAATTACCCAGTGAAATTTTGCGCTTTTTGGACAAAGAGACTACCTTTTGTTTTGAGCCCTAGCTCTGCCAGCACCTAGGGAAACCTAGCAAACCTATACATTTTTGAAAAGAAGACACCCAGGGAAATTCAGGATGGGGTGACTCGACTGCCTACCACCAGGTTTTGTTACCCAGAATCCCTTGCAAAGCTAAGAATTTGACAAAAAAAACACATTTTCCTCACATTTCTGTGGTGGAAAGTTCTGGAATCTACGTGGATCAACAAATTTCCACCCACCCAGCGTTCCCACAGGTCTCCCGAAAAAAATGGTACCTGACTTGCGTGGGTAGGCGTAGCGGCTGCGACACGAAACAGCGCAAAATGCAATGTGGTCGCACCTCAATTTCCCAGTGAAATCTTGCACTTTTTGGACAAAGAGACTACCTTTTGTTTTTGAGCCCTAGCTCTGCCAGCACCTAATGAAACCTAGCAAACCTATACATTTTTGAAATGTAGACTCCCAGGGGAATTCAGGATGGGGTGATTCGACTGCCTACCACCAGGGTTTGTTACCCAGAATCCCTTGCAAAGCTAAGAATTTGACAAAAAAACAAATTTTTCTCACATTTCTGTGGTTGAAAGTTCTGGAATCTGCGTGGATCAACAAATTTCCACCCACCCAGCGTTCCCCCAGGTCTCCCGAAAAAAAATGGTACCTGACTTGCGTGGGTAGGCATAGTGGCTGCGACACGTAACAGCGCAAAATGCAACGTGGTCGCACCTCAATTTCCCAGTGAAATCTTGCGCTTTTTGGACAAAGAGACTACCTTTTGTTTTTGAGCCCTAGCTCTGCCTGCACCTAGGAAAACCTTGCAAACCTATACATTTTTTAAAAGTAGACACCCAGGGGAATTCAGGATGGGGTGGCTCGACTGCCTACAACCAGGGTTTGTTACCCAGAATCCCTTGCAAAGCTAAGAATTTGACAAAAAAACACATTTTCCTCATTTCTGTGGTGGAAAGTTCTGGAATCTGCGTGGATCAACAAATTTCCACCCACTCAGCGTTCCCCCAGGTCTCCCGAAAAAAATGGTACCTGACTTGCGTGGGTAGGCATAGTGGCTGCGACACGAAACAGCGCAAAACGCAATGTGGTCGAACCCCAATTTCCCAGTGAAATCTTGCCCTTTTTGGACAAAGAGACTACTTTTTGTTTTTGAGCCCTAGCTCTGCCAGCACCTAGGGAGTCCTAGCAAACCTATACATTTTTGAAAAGTAGACACCCAGGGGAATTCAGAATGGGGTGACTCGACTGCCTACCACCAGGTTTTGTTACCCAGAATCCCTTGCAAAGCTAAGAATTTGACAAAAAAACCACATTTTCCTCACATTTCCGTGGTGGAAAGTTCTGGAATCTGCGTGGATCAACAAATTTCCACCCACCCAGCGTTCCCCCAGTTCTCCCGAACAAAATGATACCTCACTTGCGTGGGTAGGCATAGTGGCTGCGACACGAAACAGCGCAAAACGCAACATGGTCGCACCTCAATTTCCCAGTGAAATCTTGCGCTTTTTGGACAAAGAGACTACCTTTTGTTTTTGAGCCCTAGCTCTGCCAGCACCTAGGGAAACCAAGCAAACCTATACATTGTTAAAAGCTAGACACCCAGGGGAATTCAGGATGGGGTGACTTGACTGCCTACCACCAGGTTTTGTTACCCAGAATCCCTTGCAAAGCTAAGAATTTGACAAAAAAAAACACATTTTCCTCACATTTCTGTGGTGGAAAGTTCTGGAATCTGCGTGGATCAACAAATTTCCACCCACCCAGCGTTCCCCCAGGTCTCCCGAAAAAAATGGTACCTGACTTGCGTGGGTAAGCATAGTGGCTGCGACACGAAACAGCGCAAAATGCAACGTGGTCGCACCTCAATTTCCCAGTGAAATCTTGCGCTTTTTGGACAAAGAGACTACCTTTTGTTTTTGAGCCCTAGCTCTGCCTGCACCTAGGGAAACCTTGCAAACCTATACATTTTTTAAAAGTAGACACCCAGGGGAATTCAGGATGGGGTGGCTCGACTGCCTACAACCAGGGTTTGTTACCCAGAATCCCTTGCAAAGCTAAGAATTTGACAAAAAAATACATTTTCCTCATTTCTGTGGTGGAAAGTTCTGGAATCTGCGTGGATCAACAAATTTCCACCCACCCAGCGTTCCCCCAGGCCTCCCGAAAAAAATGGTACCTCACTTGCGTGGGTAGGCATAGTGGCTGCGACACGAAACAGCGCAAAACGCAATGTGGTCGAACCCCAATTTCCCAGTGAAATCTTGCCCTTTTTGGACAAAGAGACTACTTTTTGTTTTTGAGCCCTAGCTCTGCCAGCAAACCTATATATTTTTGAAAAGTAAACACCCAGGGGAATTCAGGATGGGGTGACTCGACTGCCTACCACCAGGTTTTGTTACCCAGAATCCCTTGCAAAGCTAAGAATTTGACAAAAAAAACACATTTTCCTCACATTTCCGTGGTGGAAAGTTCTGGAATCTGCGTGGATCAACAAATTTCCACCCACCCAGCGTTCCCCCAGTTCTCCCGAACAAAATGATACCTCACTTGCGTGGGTAGGCATAGTGGCTGCGACACGAAACAGCGCAAAACGCAACATGGTCGCACCTCAATTTCCCAGTGAAATCTTGCGCTTTTTGGACAAAGAGACTACCTTTTGTTTTTGAGCCCTAGCTCTGCCAGCACCTAGGGAAACCAAGCAAACCTATACATTGTTAAAAGCTAGACACCCAGGGGAATTCAGGATGGGGTGACTTGACTGCCTACCACCAGGTTTTGTTACCCAGAATCCCTTGCAAAGCTAAGAATTTGACAAAAAAAACACATTTTCCTCACATTTCTGTGGTGGAAAGTTCTGGAATCTGCGTGGATCAACAAATTTCCACCCACCCAGCGTTCCCCCAGGTCTCCCGAAAAAAATGGTACCTGACTTGCGTGGGTAAGCATAGTGGCTGCGACACGAAACAGCGCAAAATGCAACGTGGTCGCACCTCAATTTCCCAGTGAAATCTTGCGCTTTTTGGACAAAGAGACTACCTTTTGTTTTTGAGCCCTAGCTCTGCCTGCACCTAGGGAAACCTTGCAAACCTATACATTTTTTAAAAGTAGACACCCAGGGGAATTCAGGATGGGGTGGCTCGACTGCCTACAACCAGGGTTTGTTACCCAGAATCCCTTGCAAAGCTAAGAATTTGACAAAAAAACACATTTTCCTCATTTCTGTGGTGGAAAGTTCTGGAATCTGCGTGGATCAACAAATTTCCACCCACCCAGCGTTCCCCCAGGCCTCCCGAAAAAAATGGTACCTCACTTGCGTGGGTAGGCATAGTGGCTGCGACACGAAACAGCGCAAAACGCAATGTGGTCGAACCCCAATTTCCCAGTGAAATCTTGCCCTTTTTGGACAAAGAGACTACTTTTTGTTTTTGAGCCCTAGCTCTGCCAGCACCTAGGGAGACCTAGCAAACCTATACATTTTTGAAAAGTAGACACCCAGGGGAATTCAGGATGGGGTGACTCGACTGCCTACCACCAGGTTTTGTTACCCAGAATCCCATGCAAAGTTAAGAATTTGACCAAAAAAACACATTTTCCTCACATTTCCGTGGTGGAAAGTTCTGGAATCTGCGTGGATCAACAAATTTCCACCCACCCAGCGTTCCCCCAGTTCTCCCGAACAAAATGATACCTCACTTGCGTGGGTAGGCATAGTGGCTGCGACACGAAACAGCGCAAAACGCAACATGGTCGCACCTCAATTTCCCAGTGAAATCTTGCGCTTTTTGGACAAAGAGACTACCTTTTGTTTTTGAGCCCTAGCTCTGCCAGCACCTAGGGAAACCAAGCAAACCTATACATTGTTAAAAGCTAGACACCCAGGGGAATTCAGGATGGGGTGACTTGACTGCCTACCACCAGGTTTTGTTACCCAGAATCCCTTGCAAATCTAAGAATTTGACAAAAAAAACCATTTTCCTCACATTTCTGTGGTGGAAAGTTCTGGAATCTGCGTGGATCAACAAATTTCCACCCACCCAGCGTTCCCCCAGGTCTCCCCAAAAAAATTGGTACCTCACTTGCGTGGGTAGGCATAGTGGCTGCGACACGAAACAGCGCAAAATGCAACGTGGTCGCACCTCAATTTCCCAGTGAAATCTTGCACTTTTTGGACAAAGAGACTACCTTTTGTTTTTGAGCCCTAGCTCTGCCAGCACCTAATGAAACCTAGCAAACCTATACATTTTTGAAACGTAGACTCCCAGGGGAATTCAGGATGGGGTGATTCGACTGCCTACCCCCAGGGTTTGTTACCCAGAATCCCTTGCAAAGCTAAGAATTTGACAAAAAAAACATTTTCCTCACATTTCTGTGGTGGAAAGTTCTGGAATCTGCGTGGATCAACAAATTTCCACCCACCCAGCGTTCCCCCAGGTCTCCCGAAAAAAATGGTACCTCACTTGCGTGGGTAGGCATAGTGGCTGCGACACGAAACAGCGCAAAATGCAACGTGGTCGCACCTCAATTTCCCAGTGAAATCTTGCGCTTTTTGGACAAAGAGACTACCTTTTGTTTTTGAGCCCTAGCTCTGCCTGCACCTAGGGAAACCAAGCAAACCTATACATTGTTAAAAGCTAGACACCCAGGGGAATTCAGGATGGGGTGACTTGACTGCCTACCACCAGGTTTTGTTACCCAGAATCCCTTGCAAATCTAAGAATTTGACAAAAAAAAACATTTTCCTCACATTTCTGTGGTGGAAAGTTCTGAAATCTGCGTGGATCAACAAATTTCCACCCACCCAGCGTTCCCCCAGGTCTCCCCAAAAAAATGGTACCTCACTTGCGTGGGTAGGCATAGTGGCTGCGACACGAAACAGCGCAAAACGCAACGTGGTCGCACTTCAATTTCCCAGTGAAATCTTGCGCTTTTTGGACAAAGAGACTACCTTTTGTTTTTGAGCCCTAGCTCTGCCAGCACCTAGGGAAAAGTAGCAAACCTATACATTTTTTAAAAGTAGACACCCAGGGAAATTCAGGATGGGGTGACTTGACTGCCTACCACCAGGTTTTGTTACCCAGAATCCCTTGCAAAGCTAAGAATTTGACAAAAAAAACACATTTTCCTCACATTTCTGTGGTGGAAAGTTCTGGAATCTGCGTTGATCAACAAATTTCCACCCACCCAGCGTTCCCCCAGGTCTCCCGAAAAAAATGGTACCTGACTTGCGTGGGTAGGCATAGTGGCTGCGACACGAAACAGCGCAAAATGCAACGTGGTCGCACCTCAATTTCCCAGTGAAATCTTGCACTTTTTGGACAAAGAGACTACCTTTTGTTTTTGAGCCCTAGCTCTGCCAGCACCTAATGAAACCTAGCAAACCTATACATTTTTGAAACGTAGACTCCCAGGGGAATTCAGGATGGGGTGATTTGACTGCCTACCACCAGGGTTTGTTACCCAGAATCCCTTGCAAAGCTAAGAATTTGACAAAAAAAACAAATTTTTCTCACATTTCTGTGGTGGAAAGTTCTGGAATCTGCGTGGATCAACAAATTTCCACCCACCCAGCGTTCCCCCAGGTCTCCCGAAAAAAATGGTACCTGACTTGCGTGGGTAGGCGTAGCGGCTGCGACACGAAACAGCGCAAAATGCAACGTGGTCGCACCTCAATTTCCCAGTGAAATCTTGCGCTTTTTGGACAAAGAGACTACCTTTTGTTTTTGAGCCCTAGCTCTGCCAGCACCTAGGGAAACCTAGCAAACCTATACATTTTTGAAAAGTAGACACCCAGGGGAATTCAGGATGGGGTGACTCGACTGCCTACCACCAGGGTTTGTTACCCAGAATCCCTTGCAAAGCTAAGAATTTGACAAAAAAAACATTTTCCTCACATTTCTGTGGTGAAAAGTTCTGGAATCTGCGTGGATCAACAAATTTCCACCCACCCAGCGTTCCCCCAAGTCTCCCGAAAAAAATGGTACCTCACTTGCGTGGGTAGGCATAGTGGCTGCGACACGAAACAGCGCAAAATGCAACGTGGTCGCACCTCAATTTCCCAGTGAAATCTTGCGCTTTTTGGACAAAGAGACTACCTTTTGTTTTTGAGCCCTAGCTCTGCCTGCACCTAGGGAAACCTAGCAAACCTATACATTTTTTAAAAGTAGACACCCAGGGGAATTCAGGATGGGGTTACTCGACTGCCTACCACCAGGTTTTGTTACCCAGAATCCCTTGCAAAGTTAAGAATTTGACAAAAAAACACATTTTCCTCACATTTCCATGGTGGAAAGTCCTGGAATCTGCGTGGATCAACAAATTACCACCCACCCAGCGTTCCCCCAGTTCTCCAGAACAAAATGATACCTCACTTGCGGGGGTAGGCATAGTGGCTGCGACATGAAACAGCGCAAAACGCAACATGGTCGCACCTCAATTTCCCAGTGAAATCTTGCGCTTTTTGGACAAAGAGACTACCTTTTGTTTTTGAGCCCTAGCTCTGCCAGCACCTAGGGAAACCAAGCAAACCTATACATTGTTAAAAGCTAGACACCCAGGGGAATTCAGGATGGGGTGACTTGACTGCCTACCACCAGGTTTTGTTACCCAGAATCCCTTGCAAAGCTAAGAATTTGACAAAAAAAACACATTTTTCTCACATTTCTGTGGTGGAAAGTTCTGGAATCTGCATGGATCAACAAATTTCCACCCACCCAGCGTTTCCCCAGGTCTCCCAAAAAAAATGGTACCTCACTTGCGTGGGTAGGCATAGTGGCTGCGACCCGAAACAGCGCAAAACGCAACGTGGTCGCACTTCAATTTCCCAGTGAAATCTTGCGCTTTTTGGACAAAGAGACTACCTTTTGTTTTTGAGCCCTAGCTCTGCCAGCACCTAGGGAAAAGTAGCAAACCTATACATTTTTTTAAAGTAGACACCCAGGGAAATTCAGGATGGGGTGACTTGACTGCCTACCACCAGGTTTTGTTACCCAGAATCCCTTGCAAAGCTAAGAATTTGACAAAAAAAACACATTTTCCTCACATTTCTGTGGTGGAAAGTTCTGGAATCTGTGTTGATCAACAAATTTCCACCCACCCAGCGTTCCCCCAGGTCTCCCGAAAAAAATGGTACCTGACTTGCGTGGGTAGGCATAGTGGCTGCGACACGAAACAGCGCAAAATGCAACGCGGTCGCTCCTCAATTTCCCAGTGAAATCTTGCACTTTTTGGACAAAGAGACTACCTTTTGTTTTTGAGCCCTAGCTCTGCCAGCACCTAATGAAACCTAGCAAACCTATACATTGTTGAAACGTAGACTCCCAGGGGAATTCAGGATGGGGTGATTCGACTGCCTACCACCAGGGTTTGTTACCCAGAATCCCTTGCAAATCTAAGAATTTGACAAAAAAAACACATTTTCCTCACATTTCTGTGGTGGAAAGTTCTGGAATCTGCGTTGATCAACAAATTTCCACCCACCCAGCGTTCCCCCAGGTCTCCCAAAAAAAATGGTACCTCACTTGCGTGGGTAGGCATAGTGGCTGCGACCCGAAACAGCGCAAAACGCAACGTGGTCGCACTTCAATTTCCCAGTGAAATCTTGCGCTTTTTGGACAAAGAGACTACCTTTTGTTTTTGAGCCCTAGCTCTGCCAGCACCTAGGGAAAAGTTGCAAACCTATACATTTTTTTAAAGTAGACACCCAGGGGAATTCAGGATGGGGTGGCTTGACTGCCTACATCCAGGGTTTGTTACCCAGAATCCCTTGCAAAGCTAAGAATTTGACAAAAAAACACATTTTCCTCATTTCTGTGGTGGAAAGTTCTGGAATCTGCGTGGATCAACAAATTTCCACCCACCCAGCGTTCCCCCAGGCCTCCCAAAAAAAATGGTACCTCACTTGCGTGGGTAGGCATAGTGGCTGCGACACGAAACAGCGCAAAACGCAATGTGGTCGAACCCCAATT
Source organism: Lissotriton helveticus (assembly GCF_964261635.1). Taxonomy (NCBI): domain Eukaryota; kingdom Metazoa; phylum Chordata; class Amphibia; order Caudata; family Salamandridae; genus Lissotriton; species Lissotriton helveticus. Next base: position 41,751,806 of record NC_136059.1, read on the forward strand.
TCCCAATGAAATCTTGCCCTTTTTTGGACAAAGAGACTACCTTTTGTTTTTGAGCCCTAGCTCTGCCAGCACCTAGGGAGACCTAGTAAACCTATACATTTTTGAAAAGTAGACACCCAGGGGTATTCAGGATGGGGTGACTCGACTGCCTACCACCAGGTTTTAATACCCAGAATCCCTTGCAAAGCTAAGAATTTGACAAAAAAAACACATTTTCCTCACATTTCCGTGGTGGAAAGTTCTGGAATCTGCGTGGATCAACAAATTTCCACCCACCCAGCGTTCCCCCAGGTCTCCTGAAAAAAATGGTACCTCACTTGCGTGGGTAGGCATAGTGGCTACGACACGAAACAGCGTAAAACGCAACATGGTCTCACCTCAATTTCCCAGTGAAATCTTGCGCTTTTTAGACAAAGAGACTACCTTTTGTTTTTGAGCCCTAGCTCTGCCAGCACCTAGGGCAACCTAGCAAACCTATACATTGTTGAAAGCTAGACACCCAGGAGAATTTAGGATGGGGTGACTTGACTGCCTACCACCAGGTTTTGTTACCCAGAATCCCTTGCAAAGCTAAGAATTTGACAAAAAATACACATTTTCCTCACATTTCCGTGGTGGAAAGTTCTGGAATCTGCGTGGATCAACAAATTTCCACCCACCCAGCACTCCCCCAGGTCTCCCAAAAAAAATGGTACCTGACTTGCGTGGGTAGGCGTAGCGGCTGCGACACGAAACAGCGCAAAATGCAACGTGGTCGCACCTCAATTTCCCAGTGAAATCTTGCGCTTTTTGGACAAAGAGACTACCTTTTGTTTTTGAGCCCTAGCTCTGCCAGCACCTAGGGAAACCTAGCAAACCTATACATTTTTGAAAAGTAGACACCCAGGAAAATTCAGGATGGGGTGACTCGACTGCCTACCACCAGGGTTTGTTACCCAGAATCCCTTGCAAAGCTAAGAATTTGACAAAAAAAACATTTTCCTCACATTTCTGTGGTGGAAAGTTCTGGAATCTGCGTGGATCAACAAATTTCCACCCACCCAGCGTTCCCCCAGGTCTCCCGAAAAAAATGGTACCTGACTTGCGTGGGTAGGCATAGTGTCTGCGACACGAAACAGCGCAAAATGCAACGTGGTCGCACCTCAATTTCCCCGTGAAATCTTGCGCTTTTTGGACAAAGAGACTACCTTTTGTTTTTGAGCCCTAGCTCTGCCTGCACCTAGGGAAACCTTGCAAACCTATACATTTTTTTAAAGTAGACACCCAGGGGAATTCAGGATGGGGTGGCTCGACTGCCTACATCCAGGGTTTGTTACCCAGAATCCCTTGCAAATCTAAGAATTTGACAAAAAAAACACATTTTCCTCACATTTTCGTGGTGGAAAGTCCTGGAATCTGCGTTGATCAACAAATTTCCACCCACCCAGCGTTCCCCCAGTTCTCCCGAAAAAAATGGTACCTGACTTGCGTGGGTAGGCATAGTGGCTGTGACACGAAACAGCGCAAAATGCAACGTGGTCGCTCCTCAATTTCCCAGTGAAATCTTGCGCTTTTTGGACAAAGAGACTACCTTTTGTTTTTGAGCCCTAGCTCTGCCTGCACCTAGGGAAACCTAGCAAACCTATACATTTTTTAAAAGTAGACACCCAGGGGAATTCAGGATGGGGTTACTCGACTGCCTACCACCAGGTTTTGTTACCCAGAATGCCTTGCAAAGTTAAGAATTTGACAAAAAAAACACATTTTCCTCACATTTACGTGGTGGAAAGTCCTGGAATCTGCGTTGATCAACAAATTTCCACCCACCCAGCGTTCCCCCAGTTCTCCCGAAAAAAATGGTACCTGACTTGCGTGGGTAGGCATAGTGGCTGCGACACGAAACAGCGCAAAATGCAACGTGGTCGCTCCTCAATTTCCCAGTGAAATCTTGCACTTTTTGGACAAAGAGACTACCTTTTGTTTTTGAGCCCTAGCTCTGCCAGCACCTAATGAAACCTAGCAAACCTATACATTGTTGAAACGTAGACTCCCAGGGGAATTCAGGATGGGGTGATTCGACTGCCTACCACCAGGGTTTGTTACCCAGAATCCCTTGCAAAGCTAAGAATTTGACAAAAAAAACACATTTTCCTCACATTTCTGTGGTGGAAAGTTCTGGAATCTGCGTGGATCAACAAATTTCCACCCACCCAGCGTTCCCCCAGGTCTCCCGAAAAAAATGGTACCTGACTTGCGTGGGTAGGCATAGTGTCTGCGACACGAAACAGCGCAAAATGCAACGTGGTCGCACCTCAATTTCCCCGTGAAATCTTGCGCTTTTTGGACAAAGAGACTACCTTTTGTTTTTGAGCCCTAGCTCTGCCTGCACCTAGGGAAACCTTGCAAACCTGTACATTTTTTTAAAGTAGACACCCAGGGGAATTCAGGATGGGGTGGCTCGACTGCCTACATCCAGGGTTTGTTACCCAGAATCCCTTGCAAATCTAAGAATTTGACAAAAAAAACACATTTTCCTCACATTTTCGTGGTGGAAAGTTCTGGAATCTGAGTGGATCAACAAATTTCCACCCACCCAGCGTTCCCCCAGGTCTCCCGAAAAAAATGGTACCTGACTTGCGTGGGTAGGCATAGTGTCTGCGACATGAAACAGCGCAAAATGCAACGTGGTCGCACCTCAATTTCCCAGTGAAATCTTGCGCTTTTTGGACAAAGAGACTACCTTTTGTTTTTGAGCCCTAGCTCGCCAGCACCTAGGGAAACCTAGCAAACCTATACATTTTTGAAAAGTAGACACCCAGGAAAATTCAGGATGGGGTGACTCGACTGCCTACCACCAGGGTTTGTTACCCAGAATCCCTTGCAAAGCTAAGAATTTGACAAAAAAAACATTTTCTCCACATTTCTGTGGTGGAAAGTTCTGGAATCTACGTGGATCAACACATTTCCACCCACCCAGCGTTCCCCCAGGTCTCCCGAAAAAAATGGTACCTGACTTGCGTGGGTAGGCGTAGCGGCTGCGACACGAAACAGCGCAAAATGCAACGTGGTCGCACCTCAATCTCCCAGTGAAATCTTGCGCTTTTTGGACAAAGAGACTACCTTTTGTTTTTGAGTCCTAGCTCTGCCAGCACCTAGGGAAACCTAGCAAACCTATACATTTTTGAAAAGTAGGCACCCAGGGAAATTCAGGATGGGGTGACTCGACTGCCTACCACCAGGGTTTGTTACCCAGAATCCCTTGCAAAGCTAAGAATTTGACAAAAAAAACATTTTCCTCACATTTCTGTGGTGGAAAGTTCTGGAATCTGCGTGGATCAACGAATTTCCACCCACCCAGCGTTCCCCAAGGTCTCCCGAAAAAAATGGTACCTCACTTGCGTGGGTAGGCATAGTGGCTGCGACACGAAACAGCGCAAAATGCAACGTGGTCGCACCTCAATTTCCCAGTGAAATCTTGCGCTTTTTGGACAAAGAGACTACCTTTTGTTTTTGAGCCCTAGCTCTGCCTGCACCTAGGGAAACCTAGCAAACCTATACATTTTTTAAAAGTAGACACCCAGGGGAATTCAGGATGGGGTTACTCGACTGCCTACCACCAGGTTTTGTTACCCAGAATCCCTTGCAAAGTTAAGAATTTGACAAAAAAACACATTTTCCTCATATTTACGTGGTGGAAAGTCCTGGAATCTGCGTTGATCAATAAATTTCCACCCACCCAGCGTTCCCCCAGTTCTCCCGAACAAAATGATACCTCACTTGCGTGGGTAGGCATAGTGGCTGCGACACGAAACAGCGCAAAACGCAACATGGTCGCACCTCAATTTCCCAGTGAAATCTTGCGCTTTTTGGACAAAGAGACTACCTTTTATTTTTGAGCCCCAGCTCTGCCAGCACCTAGGGAAACCAAGCAAACCTATACATTGTTTAAAGCTAGACACCCAGGGGAATTCAGGATGGGGTGACTTGACTGCCTACCACTAGGTGTTGTTACCCAGAATCCCTTGCAAACTTAAGAATTTGACAAAAAAAACAAATTTTCCTCACATTTCTGTGGTGGAAAGTTCTGGAATCTGCGTTGATCAACAAATTTCCACCCACCCAGCGTTCCCCCAGGTCTCCCGAAAAAAATGTTACCTGACTTGCGTGGGTAGGCATAGTGGCTGCGACACGAAACAGCGCAAAATGCAACGTGGTCGCACCTCAATTTCCCAGTGAAATCTTGCACTTTTTGGACAAAGAGACTACCTTTTGTTTTTGAGCCCTAGCTCTGCCAGCAACTAATGAAACCTAGCAAACCTATACATTTTTGAAACGTAGACTCCCAGGGGAATTCAGGATGGGGTGACTTGACTGCCTACCACCAGGTTTTGTTACCCAGAATCCCTTGCAAAGCTAAGAATTTGACAAAAAAACACATTTTCCTCACATTTCTGTGGTGGAAAGTTCTGGAATCTGCATTGATCAACAAATTTCCACCCACCCAGCGTGCCCCCAGGTCTCCCGAAAAAAATGGTACCTGACTTGCGTGGGTAGGCATAGTGGCTGCGACACGAAACAGTGCAAAATGCAACCTGGTCACACCTCAATTTCCCAGTGAAATCTTGCACTTTTTGGACAAAGAGACTACCTTTTGTTTTTGAGCCCTAGCTCTGCCAGCACCTAATGAAACCTAGCAAACCTATACATTTTTGAAACGTAGACTCCCAGGGGAATTCAGGATGGGGTGATTCGACTGCCTACCACCAGGGTTTGTTACCCAGAATCCCTTGCAAAGCTAAGAATTTGACAAAAAAAACACATTTTCCTCACATTTCTGTGGTGGAAAGTTCTGGAATCTGCGTGGATCAACAAATTTCCACCCACCCAGCGTTCCCCCAGGTCTCCCAAAAAAAATTGTACCTCACTTGCGTGGGTAAGCATAGTGGCTGCGACCCGAAACAGCGCAAAACGCAACGTGGTCGCACTTCAATTTCCCAGTGAAATCTTGCGCTTTTTGGACAAAGAGACTACCTTTTGTTTTTGAGCGCTAGCTCGCCAGCACCTAGGGAAACCTAGCAAACCTATACATTTTTCAAAAGTAGACACCCAGGAAAATTCAGGATGGGGTGACTCGACTGCCTACCACCAGGGTTTGTTACCCAGAATCCCTTGCAAAGCTAAGAATTTGACAAAAAAAACATTTTCTCCACATTTCTGTGGTGGAAAGTTCTGGAATCTACGTGGATCAACACATTTCCACCCACCCAGCGTTCCCCCAGGTCTCCCGAAAAAAATGGTACCTGACTTGCGTGGGTAGGCGTAGCGGCTGCGACACGAAACAGCGCAAAATACAACGTGGTCGCACCTCAATCTCCCAGTGAAATCTTGCGCTTTTTGGACAAAGAGACTACCTTTTGTTTTTGAGCCCTAGCTCTGCCAGCACCTAGGGAAACCTAGCAAACCTATACATTTTTGAAAAGTAGACACCCAGGGAAATTCAGGATGGGGTGACTCGACTGCCTACCACCAGGGTTTGTTACCCAGAATCCCTTGCAAAGCTAAGAATTTGACAAAAAAAACATTTTCCTCACATTTCTGTGGTGGAAAGTTCTGGAATCTGCGTGGATCAACAAATTTCCACCCACCCAGCGTTCCCCCAGGTCTCCCGAAAAAAATGGTACCTGACTTGCGTGGGTAGGCATAGTGGCTGCGACACGAAACAGCGCAAAATGCAACGTGGTCGCACCTCAATTTCCCAGTGAAATCTTGCACTTTTTGGACAAAGAGACTACCTTTTGTTTTTGAGCCCTAGCTCTGCCAGCACCTAATGAAACCTAGCAAACCTATACATTTTTGAAACGTAGACTCCCAGGGGAATTCAGGATGGGGTGACTTGACTGCCTACCACCAGGTTTTGTTACCCAGAATCCCTTGCAAAGCTAAGAATTTGACAAAAAAACACATTTTCCTCACATTTCCGTGGTGGAAAGTTCTGGAATCTGCATTGATCAACAAATTTCCACCCACCCAGCGTGCCCCCAGGTCTCCCGAAAAAAATGGTACCTGACTTGCGTGGGTAGGCATAGTGGCTGCGACACGAAACAGTGCAAAATGCAACGTGGTCGCACCTCAATTTCCCAGTGAAATCTTGCGCTTTTTGGACAAAGAGACTACCTTTTGTTTTTGAGCCCTAGCTCTGCCTGCACCTAGGGAAACCTTGCAAACCTATACATTTTTTAAAGGTAGACACCCAGGGGAATTCAGGATGGGGTAGCTCGACTGCCTACAACCAGGGTTTGTTACCCAGAATCCCTTGCAAAGCTAAGAATTTGACAAAAAACACATTTTCCTCATTTCTGTGGTGGAAAGTTCTGGAATCTGCGTGGATCAACAAATTTCCACCCACCCAGCGTTCCCCCAGGCCTCCCGAAAAAAATGGTACCTCACTTGCGTGGGTAGGCATAGTGGCTGCGACACGAAACAGCGCAAAACGCAATGTGGTCGAACCCCAATTTCCCAGTGAAATCTTGCCCTTTTTGGACAAAGAGACTACTTTTTGTTTTTGAGCCCTAGCTCTGCCAGCACCTAGGGAGACCTAGCAAACCTATACATTTTTGAAAAGTAGACACCCAGGGGAATTCAGGATGGGGTGACTCGACTGCCTACCACCAGGTTTTGTTACCCAGAATCCCTTGCAAAGCTAAGAATTTGACAAAAAAAACATTTTCTCCACATTTCTGTGGTGGAAAGTTCTGGAATCTACGTGGATCAACACATTTCCACCCACCCAGCGTTCCCCCAGGTCTCCCGAAAAAAATGGTACCTGACTTGCGTGGGTAGGCGTAGCGGCTGCGACACGAAACAGCGCAAAATGCAACGTGGTCGCACCTCAATCTCCCAGTGAAATCTTGCGCTTTTTGGACAAAGAGACTACCTTTTGTTTTTGAGCCCTAGCTCTGCCAGCACCTAGGGAAACCTAGCAAACCTATACATTTTTGAAAAGTAGACACCCAGGGAAATTCAGGATGGGGTGACTCGACTGCCTACCACCAGGGTTTGTTACCCAGAATCCCTTGCAAAGCTAAGAATTTGACAAAAAAAACATTTCCCTCACATTTCTGTGGTGGAAAGTTCTGGAATCTGCGTGGATCAACAAATTTCCACCCACCCAGCGTTCCCCAAGGTCTCCCGAAAAAAATGGTACCTCACTTGCGTGGGTAGGCATAGTGGCTGCGACACGAAACAGCGCAAAATGCAACGTGGTCGCACCTCAATTTCCCAGTGAAATCTTGCGCTTTTTGGACAAAGAGACTACCTTTTGTTTTTGAGCCCTAGCTCTGCCTGCACCTAGGGAAACCTAGCAAACCTATACATTTTTTAAAAGTAGACACCCAGGGGAATTCAGGATGGGGTTACTCGACTGCCTACCACCAGGTTTTGTTACCCAGAATCCCTTGCAAAGTTAAGAATTTGACAAAAAAACACATTTTCCTCACATTTACGTGGTAGAAAGTCCTGGAATCTGCGTTGATCAATAAATTTCCACCCACCCAGCGTTCCCCCAGTTCTCCCGAACAAAATGATACCTCACTTGCGTGGGTAGGCATAGTGGCTGCGACACGAAACAGCGCAAAACGCAACATGGTCGCACCTCAATTTCCCAGTGAAATCTTGCGCTTTTTGGACAAAGAGACTACCTTTTGTTTTTGAGCCCCAGCTCTGCCAGCACCTAGGGAAACCAAGCAAACCTATACATTGTTTAAAGCTAGACACCCAGGGGAATTCAGGATGGGGTGACTTGACTGCCTACCACCAGGTGTTGTTACCCAGAATCCCTTGCAAAGCTAAGAATTTGACAAAAAAAACAAATTTTCCTCACATTTCTGTGGTGGAAAGTTCTGGAATCTGCGTTGATCAACAAATTTCCACCCATCCAGCGTTCCCCCAGGTCTCCCGAAAAAAATGGTACCTGACTTGCGTGGGTAGGCATAGTGGCTGCGACACGAAACAGCGCAAAATGCAACGTGGTCGCACCTCAATTTCCCAGTGAAATCTTGCACTTTTTGGACAAAGAGACTACCTTTTGTTTTTGAGCCCTAGCTCTGCCAGCACCTAATGAAACCTAGCAAACCTATACATTTTTGAAATGTAGACTCCCAGGGGAATTCAGGATGGGGTGACTTGACTGCCTACCACCAGGTTTTGTTACCCAGAATCCCTTGCAAAGCTAAGAATTTGACAAAAAAAACAAATTTTCCTCACATTTCTGTGGTGGAAAGTTCTGGAATCTGCGTTGATCAACACATTTCCACCCACCCAGCGTTCCCCCAGGTCTCCCGAAAAAAATGGTACCTGACTTGCGTGGGTAGGCATAGTGGCTGCGACACGAAACAGCGCAAAATGCAACGTGGTCGCACCTCAATTTCCCAGTGAAATCTTGCACTTTTTGGACAAAGAGACTACCTTTTGTTTTTGAGCCCTAGCTCTGCCAGCAACTAATGAAACCTAGCAAACCTATACATTTTTGAAACGTAGACTCCCAGGGGAATTCAGGATGGGGTGACTTGACTGCCTACCACCAGGTTTTGTTACCCAGAATCCCTTGCAAAGCTAAGAATTTGACAAAAAAACACATTTTCCTCACATTTCTGTGGTGGAAAGTTCTGGAATCTGCATTGATCAACAAATTTCCACCCACCCAGCGTGCCCCCAGGTCTCCCGAAAAAAATGGTACCTGACTTGCGTGGGTAGGCATAGTGGCTGCGACACGAAACAGTGCAAAATGCAACCTGGTCACACCTCAATTTCCCAGTGAAATCTTGCACTTTTTGGACAAAGAGACTACCTTTTGTTTTTGAGCCCTAGCTCTGCCAGCACCTAATGAAACCTAGCAAACCTATACATTTTTGAAACGTAGACTCCCAGGGGAATTCAGGATGGGGTGATTCGACTGCCTACCACCAGGGTTTGTTACCCAGAATCCCTTGCAAAGCTAAGAATTTGACAAAAAAAACACATTTTCCTCACATTTCTGTGGTGGAAAGTTCTGGAATCTGCGTGGATCAACAAATTTCCACCCACCCAGCGTTCCCCCAGGTCTCCCAAAAAAAATTGTACCTCACTTGCGTGGGTAAGCATAGTGGCTGCGACCCGAAACAGCGCAAAACGCAACGTGGTCGCACTTCAATTTCCCAGTGAAATCTTGCGCTTTTTGGACAAAGAGACTACCTTTTGTTTTTGAGCGCTAGCTCGCCAGCACCTAGGGAAACCTAGCAAACCTATACATTTTTGAAAAGTAGACACCCAGGAAAATTCAGGATGGGGTGACTCGACTGCCTACCACCAGGGTTTGTTACCCAGAATCCCTTGCAAAGCTAAGAATTTGACAAAAAAAACATTTTCCTCACATTTCTGTGGTGGAAAGTTCTGGAATCTGCGTGGATCAACAAATTTCCACCCACAGAGCGTTCCCCCAGGTCTCCCGAAAAAAATGGTACCTGACTTGCGTGGGTAGGCATAGTGGCTGCGACACGAAACAGCGCAAAATGCAACGTGGTCGCACCTCAATTTCCCAGTGAAATCTTGCACTTTTTGGACAAAGAGACTACCTTTTGTTTTTGAGCCCTAGCTCTGCCAGCACCTAATGAAACCTAGCAAACCTATACATTTTTGAAACGTAGACTCCCAGGGGAATTCAGGATGGGGTGACTTGACTGCCTACCACCAGGTTTTGTTACCCAGAATCCCTTGCAAAGCTAAGAATTTGACAAAAAAACACATTTTCCTCACATTTCTGTGGTGGAAAGTTCTGGAATCTGCATTGATCAACAAATTTCCACCCACCCAGCGAGCCCCCAGGTCTCCCGAAAAAAATGGTACCTGACTTGCGTGGGTAGGCATAGTGGCTGCGACACGAAACAGTGCAAAATGCAACGTGGTCGCACCTCAATTTCCCAGTGAAATCTTGCGCTTTTTGGACAAAGAGACTACCTTTTGTTTTTGAGCCCTAGCTCTGCCTGCACCTAGGGAAACCTTGCAAACCTATACATTTTTTAAAGGTAGACACCCAGGGGAATTCAGGATGGGGTAGCTCGACTGCCTACAACCAGGGTTTGTTACCCAGAATCCCTTGCAAAGCTAAGAATTTGACAAAAAACACATTTTCCTCATTTCTGTGGTGGAAAGTTCTGGAATCTGCGTGGATCAACAAATTTCCAACCACCCAGCGTTCCCCCAGGCCTCCCGAAAAAAATGGTACCTCACTTGCGTGGGTAGGCATAGTGGCTGCGACACGAAACAGCGCAAAACGCAATGTGGTCGAACCCCAATTTCCCAGTGAAATCTTGCCCTTTTTGGACAAAGAGACTACTTTTTGTTTTTGAGCCCTAGCTCTGCCAGCACCTAGGGAGACCTAGCAAACCTATACATTTTTGAAAAGTAGACACCCAGGGGAATTCAGGATGGGGTGACTCGACTGCCTACCACCAGGTTTTGTTACCCAGAATCCCTTGCAAAGCTAAGAATTTGACAAAAAAAACATTTTCTCCACATTTCTGTGGTGGAAAGTTCTGGAATCTACGTGGATCAACACATTTCCACCCACCCAGCGTTCCCCCAGGTCTCCCGAAAAAAATGGTACCTGACTTGCGTGGGTAGGCGTAGCGGCTGCGACACGAAACAGCGCAAAATGCAACGTGGTCGCACCTCAATCTCCCAGTGAAATCTTGCGCTTTTTGGACAAAGAGACTACCTTTTGTTTTTGAGCCCTAGCTCTGCCAGCACCTAGGGAAACCTAGCAAACCTATACATTTTTGAAAAGTAGACACCCAGGGAAATTCAGGATGGGGTGACTCGACTGCCTACCACCAGGGTTTGTTACCCAGAATCCCTTGCAAAGCTAAGAATTTGACAAAAAAAACATTTCCCTCACATTTCTGTGGTGGAAAGTTCTGGAATCTGCGTGGATCAACAAATTTCCACCCACCCAGCGTTCCCCAAGGTCTCCCGAAAAAAATGGTACCTCACTTGCGTGGGTAGGCATAGTGGCTGCGACACGAAACAGCGCAAAATGCAACGTGGTCGCACCTCAATTTCCCAGTGAAATCTTGCGCTTTTTGGACAAAGAGACTACCTTTTGTTTTTGAGCCCTAGCTCTGCCTGCACCTAGGGAAACCTAGCAAACCTATACATTTTTTAAAAGTAGACACCCAGGGGAATTCAGGATGGGGTTACTCGACTGCCTACCACCAGGTTTTGTTACCCAGAATCCCTTGCAAAGTTAAGAATTTGACAAAAAAACACATTTTCCTCACATTTACGTGGTGGAAAGTCCTGGAATCTGCGTTGATCAATAAATTTCCACCCACCCAGCGTTCCCCCAGTTCTCCCGAACAAAATGATACCTCACTTGCGTGGGTAGGCATAGTGGCTGCGACACGAAACAGCGCAAAACGCAACATGGTCGCACCTCAATTTCCCAGTGAAATCTTGCGCTTTTTGGACAAAGAGACTACCTTTTGTTTTTGAGCCCCAGCTCTGCCAGCACCTAGGGAAACCAAGCAAACCTATACATTGTTTAAAGCTAGACACCCAGGGGAATTCAGGATGGGGTGACTTGACTGCCTACCACCAGGTGTTGTTACCCAGAATCCCTTGCAAAGCTAAGAATTTGACAAAAAAAACAAATTTTCCTCACATTTCTGTGGTGGAAAGTTCTGGAATCTGCGTTGATCAACAAATTTCCACCCATCCAGCGTTCCCCCAGGTCTCCCGAAAAAAATGGTACCTGACTTGCGTGGGTAGGCATAGTGGCTGCGACACGAAACAGCGCAAAATGCAACGTGGTCGCACCTCAATTTCCCAGTGAAATCTTGCACTTTTTGGACAAAGAGACTACCTTTTGTTTTTGAGCCCTAGCTCTGCCAGCACCTAATGAAACCTAGCAAACCTATACATTTTTGAAATGTAGACTCCCAGGGGAATTCAGGATGGGGTGACTTGACTGCCTACCACCAGGTTTTGTTACCCAGAATCCCTTGCAAAGCTAAGAATTTGACAAAAAAACACATTTTCCTCACATTTCTGTGGTGGAAAGTTCTGGAATCTGCATTGATCAACAAATTTCCACCCACCCAGCGTGCCCCCAGGTCTCCCGAAAAAAATGGTACCTGACTTGCGTGGGTAGGCATAGTGGCTGCGACACGAAACAGTGCAAAATGCAACGTGGTCACACCTCAATTTCCCAGTGAAATCTTGCACTTTTTGGACAAAGAGACTACCTTTTGTTTTTGAGCCCTAGCTCTGCCAGCACCTAATGAAACCTAGCAAACCTATACATTTTTGAAACGTAGACTCCCAGGGGAATTCAGGATGGGGTGATTCGACTGCCTACCACCAGGGTTTGTTACCCAGAATCCCTTGCAAAGCTAAGAATTTGACAAAAAAAACACATTTTCCTCACATTTCTGTGGTGGAAAGTTCTGGAATCTGCGTGGATCAACAAATTTCCACCCACCCAGCGTTCCCCCAGGTCTCCCAAAAAAAATTGTACCTCACTTGCGTGGGTAAGCATAGTGGCTGTGACCCGAAACAGCGCAAAACGCAACGTGGTCGCACTTCAATTTCCCAGTGAAATCTTGCGCTTTTTGGACAAAGAGACTACCTTTTGTTTTTGAGCCCTAGCTCTGCCAGCACCTAGGGAAAAGTAGCAAACCTATACATTTTTTAAAAGTAGACACCCAGGGAAATTCAGGATGGGGTGACTTGACTGCCTACCACCAGGTTTTGTTACCCAGAATCCCTTGCAAAGCTAAGAATTTGACAAAAAAAACACATTTTCCTCACATTTCTGTGGTGGAAAGTTCTGGAATCTGCGTTGATCAACAAATTTCCACCCACCCAGCGTTCCCCCAGGTCTCCCGAAAAAAATGGTACCTGACTTGCGTGGGTAGGCATAGTGGCTGCGACACGAAACAGCGCAAAATGCAACGTGGTCGCACCTCAATTTCCCAGTGAAATCTTGCGCTTTTTGGACAAAGAGACTACCTTTTGTTTTTGAGCCCTAGCTCTGCCTGCACCTAGGGAAACCTTGCAAACCTATACATTTTTTAAAGGTAGACACCCAGGGGAATTCAGGATGGGGTGGCTCGACTGCCTACAACCAGGGTTTGTTACCCAGAATCCCTTGCAAAGCTAAGAATTTGACAAAAAACACATTTTCCTCATTTCTGTGGTGGAAAGTTCTGGAATCTGCGTGGATCAACAAATTTCCACCCACCCAGCGTTCCCCCAGGCCTCCCGAAAAAAATGGTACCTCACTTGCGTGGGTAGGCATAGTGGCTGCGACACGAAACAGCGCAAAACGCAATGTGGTCGAACCCCAATTTCCCAGTGAAATCTTGCCCTTTTTGGACAAAGAGACTACTTTTTGTTTTTGAGCCCTAGCTCTGCCAGCACCTAGGGAGACCTAGCAAACCTATACATTTTTGAAAAGTAGACACCCAGGGGAATTCAGGATGGGGTGACTCGACTGCCTACCACCAGGTTTTGTTACCCAGAATCCCTTGCAAAGCTAAGAATTTGACAAAAAAAACACATTTTCCTCACATTTCCGTGGTGGAAAGTTCTGGAATCTGCGTGGATCAACAAATTTCCACCCACCCAGCGTTCCCCCAGGTCTCCTGAAAAAAATGGTACCTCACTTGCGTGGGTAGGCATAGTGGCTGCGACACGAAACAGCGCAAAACGCAACATGTTCACACCTCAATTTCCCAGTGAAATCTTGCGCTTTTTAGACAAAGAGACTACCTTTTGTTTTTGAGCCCTAGCTCTGCCAGCACCTAGGGAAACCTAGCAAACCTATACATTGTTGAAAGCTAGACACCCAGGAGAATTTAGGAAGGGGTGACTTGACTGCCTACCACCAGGTTTTGTTACCCAGAATCCCTTGCAAAGCTAAGTATTTGACAAAAAAAACCCTTTTCCTCACATTTCTGTGGTGGAAAGTTCTGGAATCTTCGTGGATCAACAAATTTCTACCCACCCAGCGTTCCCCCAGGTCTCCCGAAAAAAATGGTACCTGACTTGCGTGGGTAGGCGTAGTAGCTGCGACACGAAACAGCGCAAAATGCAACGTGGTCGCACCTCAATTTCCCAGTGAAATCTTGCGCTTTTTGGACAAAGAAACTACCTTTTGTTTTTGAGCCCTAGCTCTGCCAGCACCTAGGGAAACCTAGCAAACCTATACATTTTTGAAAAGTAGACACCCAGAGAAATTCAGGATGGGGTAACTCGACTGCCTACCACCAGGGTTTGTTACCCAGAATCCCTTGCAAAGCTAAGAATTTGACCAAAAAAAACATTTTCCTCACATTTCTGTGGTGGAAAGTTCTGGAATCTACGTGGATCAACAAATTTCCACACACCCAGCATTCCCCCAGGTCTCCCGAAAAAAATGGTACCTGACTTGCGTGGGTAGACGTAGCGGCTGCGACACGAAACAGCGCAAAATGCAACGTGGTCGCACCTCAATTTCCCAGTGAAATCTTGCGCTTTTTGGACAAAGAGACTACCTTTTGTTTTTGAGCCCTAGCTCTGCCAGCACCTAGGGAAACCTAGCAAACCTATACATTTTTGAAAAGTAGACACCCAGGGAAATTCAGGATGGGGTGACTCGACTGCCTACCACCAGGGTTTGTTACCCAGAATCCCTTGCAAAGCTAAGAATTTGACCAAAAAAACATTTTCCTCACATTTCTGTGGTGGAAAGTTCTGGAATCTGCGTGGATCAACAAATTTCCACCCACCCAGCGTTCCCCCCAGTTCTCCCGAACAAAATGATACCTCACTTGCGTGGGTAGGCATAGTGGCTGCGACACGAAACAGCGCAAAACGCAACATGGTCGCACCTCAATTTCCCAGTGAAATCTTGCGCTTTTTGGACAAAGAGACTACCTTTTGTTTTTGAGCCCTAGCTCTGCCAGCACCTAGGGAAACCAAGCAAACCTATACATTGTTAAAAGCTAGACACCCAGGGGAATTCAGGATGGGGTGACTTGACTGCCTACCACCAGGTTTTGTTACCCAGAATCCCTTGCAAAGCCAAGAATTTGACAAAAAAAACCATTTTCCTCACATTTCTGTGGTGGAAAGTTCTGGAATCTGCGTTGATCAACAAATTTCCACCCACCCAGCGTTCCCCCAGGTCTCCCGAAAAAAATGGTACCTGACTTGCGTGGGTAGGCATAGTGGCTGCGACACGAAACAGCGCAAAATGCAACGTGGTCGCACCTCAATTTCCCAGTGAAATCTTGCACTTTTTGGACAAAGAGACTACCTATTGTTTTTGAGCCCTAGCTCTGCCAGCACCTAATGAAACCTAGCAAACCTATACATTTTTGAAACGTAGACTCCCAGGGGAATTCAGGATGGGGTGATTCGACTGCCTACCACGAGGGTTTGTTACCCAGAATCCCTTGCAAAGCTAAGAATTTGACAAAAAAAACACATTTTTCTCACATTTCTGTGGTGGAAAGTTCTGGAATCTGCGTGGATCAACAAATTTCCACCCACCCAGCGTTCCCCCAGGTCTCCTGAAAAAAATGGTACCTGACTTGCGTGGGTAGGCATAGTGGCTGCGACACGAAACAGCGCAAAATGCAACGTGGTCGCACCTCAATTTCCCAGTGAAATCTTGCACTTTTTGGACAAAGAGACTACCTTTTGTTTTTGAGCCCTAGCTCTGCCAGCACCTAACGAAACCTAGCAAACCTATACATTTTTGAAACGTAGACTCCCAGGGGAATTCAGGATGGGGTGACTCGACTGCCTACCACCAGGGTTTGTTACCCAGAATCCCTTGCAAAGCTAAGAGTTTGACCAAAAAAACATTTTCCTCACATTTCTGTGGTGGAAAGTTCTGGAATCTGCGTGGATCAACAAATTTCCACCCACCCAGCGTTCCCCCCAGTTCTCCCGAACAAAATGATACCTCACTTGCGTGGGTAGGCATAGTGGCTGCGACACGAAACAGCGCAAAACGCAACATGGTCGCACCTCAATTTCCCAGTGAAATCTTGCGCTTTTTGGACAAAGAGACTACCTTTTGTTTTTGAGCCCTAGCTCTGCCAGCACCTAGGGAAACCAAGCAAACCTATACATTGTTAAAAGCTAGACACCCAGGGGAATTCAGGATGGGGTGACTTGACTGCCTACCACCAGGTTTTGTTACCCAGAATCCCTTGCAAAGCTAAGAATTTGACAAAAAAAACCCATTTTCCTCACATTTCTGTGGTGGAAAGTTCTGGAATCTGCGTGGATCAACAAATTTCCACCCACCCAGCGTTCCCCCCAGTTCTCCCGAACAAAATGATACCTCACTTGCGTGGGTAGGCATAGTGGCTGCGACACAAAACAGCGCAAAATGCAACGTGGTCGCACCTCAATTTCCCAGTGAAATCTTGCACTTTTTGGACAAAGAGACTACCTATTGTTTTTGAGCCCTAGCTCTGCCAGCACCTAATGAAACCTAGCAAACCTATAAATTTTTGAAACGTAGACTCCCAGGGGAATTCAGGATGGGGTGATTCGACTGCCTACCACCAGGGTTTGTTACCCAGAATCCCTTGCAAAGCTAAGAATTTGACAAAAAAAACACATTTTTCTCACATTTCTGTGGTGGAAAGTTCTGGAATCTGCGTGGATCAACAAATTTCCACCCACCCAGCGTTCCCCCAGGTCTCCTGAAAAAAATGGTACCTGACTTGCGTGGGTAGGCATAGTGGCTGCGACACGAAACAGCGCAAAATGCAACGTGGTCGCACCTCAATTTCCCAGTGAAATCTTGCACTTTTTGGACAAAGAGACTACCTTTTGTTTTTGAGCCCTAGCTCTGCCAGCACCTAATGAAACCTAGCAAACCTATACATTTTTGAAACGTAGACTCCCAGGGGAATTCAGGATGGGGTGATTCGACTGCCTACCACCAGGGTTTGTTACCCAGAATCCCTTGCAAAGCTAAGAATTTGACAAAAAAACAAATTTTTCTCACATTTTTGTGGTGGAAAGTTCTGGAATCTGCGTGGATCAACAAATTTCCACCCACCCAGCGTTCCCCCAGGTCTCCCAAAAAAAGGGTACCTGACTTGCGTGGGTAGGCATAGTGGCTGTGACACGAAACAGCGCAAAATGCAACGTGGTCGCACCTCAATTTCCCAGTGAAATCTTGCGCTTTTTGGACAAAGAGACTACTTTTTGTTTTTGAGCCCTAGCTCTGCCAGCACCTAGGGAGACCTAGCAAACCTATACATTTTTGAAAAGTAGACACCCAGGGGAATTCAGGATGGGGTGACTCGACTGCCTACCACCAGGTTTTGTTACCCAGAATCCCTTGCAAAGCTAAGAATTTGACAAAAAAACACATTTTCCTCACATTTCCGTGGTGGAAAGTTGTGGAATCTGCGTGGATCAACAAATTTCCACCCACCCAGCGTTCCCCCTGGTCTCCTGAAAAAAATGGTACCTCACTTGCGTGGGTAGGCATAGTGGCTGCGACACGAAACAGCGCAAAATGCAACATGGTCGCACGTCAATTTCCCAGTGAAATCTTGCGCTTTTTAGACAAAGAGACTACCTTTTGTTTTTGAGCCCTAGCTCTGCCAGCACCTAGGGAAACCTAGCAAACCTATACATTGTTGAAAGCTAGACACCCAGGAGAATTTAGGATGGGGTGACTTGACTGCCTACCACCAGGTTTTGTTACCCAGAATCCCTTGCAAAGCTAAGTATTTGACAAAAAAAACACCTTTTCCTCACATTTCTGTGGTGGAAAGTTCTGGAATCTTCGTGGATCAACAAATTTCTACCCACCCAGCGTTCCCCCAGGTCTCCCGAAAAAAATGGTAACTGACTTGCGTGGGTAGGCGTAGCGGCTGCGACACGAAACAGCGCAAAATGCAACTTGGTCGCACCTCAATTTCCCAGTGAAATCTTGTGCTTTTTGGACAAAGAGACTACCTTTTGTTTTTGAGCCCTAGCTCTGCCAGCACCTAGGGAAACCTAGCAAACCTATACATTTTTGAAAAGTAGACACCCAGGGAATTTCAGGATGGGGTGACTCGACTGCCTACCACCAGGGTTTGTTACCCAGAATCCCTTGCAAAGCTAAGAATTTGACAAAAAAAACATTTTCCTCACATTTCTGTGGTGGAAAGTTCTGGAATCTACGTGGATCAACAAATTTCCACACACCCAGCGTTCCCCCAGGTCTCCCGAAAAAAATGGTACCTGACTTGCGTGGGTAGGCGTAGCGGCTGCGACACGAAACAGCGCAAAATGCAACGTGGTCGCACCTCAATTTCCCAGTGAAATCTTGCGCTTTTTGGACAAAGAGTCTACTTTTTGTTTTTGAGCCCTAGCTCTGCCAGCACCTAGGGAGACCTAGCAAACCTTTACATTTTTGAAAAGTAGACACCCTGGGGAATTCAGGATGGGGTAACTCGACTGCCTACCACCAGGTTTTGTTACCCAGAATCCCTTGCAAAGCTAAGAATTTGACAAAAAAACACATTTTCCTCACATTTCCGTGGTGGAAAGTTCTCGAATCTGCGTGGATCAACAAATTTCCACCCACCCAGCGTTCCCCCTGGTCTCCTGAAAAAAATGGTACCTCACTTGCGTGGGTAGGCATAGTGGCTGCGACACGAAACAGCGCAAAACGCAACATGGTCGCACCTCAATTTCCCAGTGAAATCTTGCGCTTTTTAGACAAAGAGACTACCTTTTGTTTTTGAGCCCTAGCTGTGCCAGCACCTAGGGAAACCTAGCAAACCTATACATTGTTGAAAGCTAGACACCCAGGAGAATTTAGGATGGGGTGACTTGACTGCCTACCACCAGGTTTTGTTACCCAGAATCCCTTGCAAAGCTATTTGACAAAAAAAACACCTTTTCCTCACATTTCTGTGGTGGAAAGTTCTGGAATCTTCGTGGATCAACAAATTTCTACCCACCCAGCGTTCCCCCAGGTCTCCCGAAAAAAATTGGTACCTCACTTGCATGGGTAGGCATAGTGGCTGCGACATGAAACAGCGCAAAACGCAACGTGGTCGCACCTCAATTTCCCAGTGAAATCTTGCGCTTTTTGGACAAAGAGACTACCTTTTGTTTTGAGCCCTAGCTCTGCCAGCCCCTAGGGAAACCTAGCAAACCTATACATTTTTGAAAAGTAGACACCCAGGGGAATTCAGGATGGGGTGACTCGACTGCCTACCACCAGGTTTTGTTACCCAGAATCCCTTGCAAAGCTAAGAATTTGACAAAAAAACACATTTTCCTCACATTTCTGTGGTGGAAAGTTCTGGAATCTGCGTGGATCAATAAATTTCCACCCACCCAGCGTTCCCTCAGGTCTCCCGAAAAAAATGGTACCTGACTTGCGTGGGTAGGCATAGCGGCTGCGACACGAAACAGCGCAAAATGCAACGTGGTCGCACCATAATTTCCCAGTGAAATCTTGCGCTTTTTGGACAAAGAGACTACCTTTTGTTTTTGAGCCCTAGTTCTGCCAGCACCTAGGGAAACCTAGCAAACCTATACATTTTTGAAAAGTAGACACCCAGGGGAATTCAGGATGGGGTGGCTCGACTGCCTACCACCAGGGTTTGTTATCCAGAATTCCTTGCAAAGCTAAGAATTTGACAAAAAAACACATTTTCCTCACATTTCTGTGGTGGAAAGTTCTGGAATCTGCGTGGATCAACAAATTTCCACCCACCCAGCGTTCCCCCAGGCCTCCCGAAAAAAATGGTACCTCACTTGCGTGGGTAGGCATAGTGGCTGCGACACGAAACAGCGCAAAACGTAAATATGGTCGAACCCCAATTTCCCAGTGAAATCTTGCCCTTTTTGGACAAAGAGACTACTTTTTGTTTTTGAGCCCTAGCTCTGCCAGCACCTAGGGTGACCTAGCAAACCTATACATTTTTGAAAAGTAGACACCCAGGGGAATTCAGGATGGGGTGACTCGACTGCCTACCACCAGGTTTTGTTACCCAGAATCCCTTGCAAAGCTAAGAATTTGACAAAAAAACACATTTTCCTCACATTTCTGTGGTGGAAAGTTCTGGAATCTGCGTGGATCAACAAATTTCCACCCACCCAGCGTTCCCCCAGGTCTCCTGAAAAAAATGGTACCTCACTTGCGTGGGTAGGCATAGTGGCTGCAACAGGAAACGGTTCAAATTGTACAGTGGTGAATTTACAATACCCTATTGCAAAACTACCTTGATTTGTTTGGGGGGGCACCTGAGTTTTTGGCCCGGGGCTCAGTGGCCATCTTTTGAAACTACCAAACCCAAACAGTTCTGAAAACTAGACACCCGGGGGAGTCCAGGGAGGTATGGCATGCTTGGGTCCCCCAATGTTTTCCTACCCAGAATTCCTTGCAAACCTTAAAATTAGGTAAAAAAAACACTTTTCCAAACTTTTTTGCGTGGGATTTCCGTGCCGGCAAAAATTTCCTACCACCCAGTTTTTCCCTTGTTCTCCTGAGTAAAATTATACCTCACTTGTGTGGGTGCCCCAAAGCAGAACAGGCTAAAAATGAATTTGTAAAAAATCTAGTATTTAGGTTTCACAAATTAAGCACCCCAGCATAGTGACAGGGCTTTGGCCACCCACACAAGCGAGGTATCATTTTACTCGGGAGATCAAGGGGAACGCTGGGTGGTAGGAAATTTGTGCCGGCAGGGAGATCCCACCCAAAATGTATGGAAAAGTGTTTTTTTAACCTAAATTTAAGGTTTGCAGAGAATTCTGGGTAGGAAAACATTGGGGGACCCACACATGCCATACCTCCCTGGACTCCCCCGGGTGTCTAGTTTTCAGAACTGTTTGGGTTTGGTAGTTTCCAAAGATGCCCGCCAAGCCCCGGGCCAAAAGCTCAGGTGACCCCCTCAAAAAATAAGATAGTTTTGCTAAAGGTAATTTTTAGGTCTCGACAGTACGAATTGGGCCTTTTTCTGTTGCATCCACTATGCCTACCCACGCAAGTGAGGTACCATTTTTATCGGAGCGCTGGGGGAACGCTGGGTGGGAGGTAATTTGTGTGAGCCCCGTGATGCCACGCTTTCCCACACAAAAAAGTGTGAAAAAAATGATTTCTTCAGCTAAAAATGAGGTTTGCAAGGGATTCTGGGTAAAGGAACGTTGGAGGATCCACGCAAGCCATACCTCCTTGGAAGCCCCCGGGTGTCTACTTTTCAGAAATGTGTGGGTTTGGTAGGTTTCTATAGATGGCCGTCTAGCACGGGGCCAAAAACCCAGGTAACCCCTCTTGCAAAAGCTGGTGGATTTGACAATGGTAACAATGTCAAAACCACCAGTTTTTACCAGGGGGTTACCAGGGTTTTTGGCCCCGTGCTAGACGGCCATGTAGGGAAACCTACCAAACCCACACATTTCTGAAAAGTAGACACCTGGGGGCTTCCAAGGAGGTATGGCTTGCGTGGATCCTCCAACGTTCCTTTACCCAGAATCCCTTGCAAATCTCGAATATAGCTGAAAAAACCCCAGATTTTTCACACATTGTTGTGTGGGAAAGCGCGGCATCACTGGGCTCACACACATTTCCTCCCACCCAGCATTCCCCCAGGTCTCCCGATAAAAATGGTACCTCACTTGCGTGGGTAGGCATAGTGGCTACAACAGGAAAAGTTCCAAATCGTACGGTGGAGATTTTACAATACCCTATAGCATAAGTACCTTGATTTTGGGGGGGGGGGGCACCTGATTTTTTGGCCCTGGGCTCGGCAGCCATCTTTGGAAACTACCAAACCCAAACAGTTCTGAAAACTAGACACCCGGGGGAGTCCACGGAGGTATGGCATGCGTGGGTCCTCCAATGTTTTCCTACCCAGAATTCATTGGAAACCTAGACATTAGGTAAAAAAAACACTTTTCCAAACTTTTTTGCGTGGGCTATCCGTGCCGGCAAAAATGTCCTACCACCCAGTGTTCCCCTTGTTCTCCAGAGTAAAATGATACCTCACTTGTGTGGGTGCCCCAAAGCAGAACAGGCTAAAAATGAATTTTTAAAAAATCTAGTATTTAGGTTTCACAAATTAAGCAACCCAGCATAGTCACAGGGCTTTGGCCCACCCACACAAGCGAGGTATCATTTTACTCGGGAGATCAAGGGGAACACTGGGTGGTAGGAAATTTGTGCCGGCAGGGAGATCCCACCCAAAAATGTATGGAAAAGTGTTTTTTTAACCTAAATTTAAGGTTTGCAGGGAATTCTTGGTAGGAAAACATTGGGGGACCCACGCATGCCATACCTCCCTGGACTCCCCTGGGTGTCTAGTTTTCAGAACTGTTTGGGTTTGGTAGTTTCCAAAGATTCCCGCCGAGCCCTGGGCCAAAAACTCATGGGAACCCCCTTGCAAAACCAAAATTGTTTTGAATGAATTAAGTTTTCAATTTGAGAGCGTGCAATTCTTGGGACAATATTGCATGGCAATTGTGACAGACATTTTCAACTTTGCAGGAGATTGTGGATAAAAAAAAATATATAATACACCAGAAAGACATGACCATATACTCCCATGGTTTATCAATAATATCTAAATTTAGTAAGTTATTTATAGCTATAATGTACACCTTAACAGAGTTACTCAAAAGTCAAACATTCAAGCACGGCTATCTATTCCTCAAAGACACACACATACAGGTTGGATTTGGCACGAGGGCGAGTGATGGTTCAGTACATAAAATTTTATTAACAAGATATTTCAGAAAAATGAAATGCTCTGTCAATAAATATATGCATAAAAACCGAACCAGTGACTCGCAACTCGTGAGCTGTAAAGCCACGACAAGGCACCAACCGTTTTACAGGCATTCACACACCTTTCATACCTGATACACACCAGACCATTGACACCATCCGGAAGAAAAAGCAACACATTACAACATTCACAAAAAGGGATAAGGTACGCCCTACTTATGAAGGAGAAAACAATATATATTACTGGACAGCCATCTAAACCGCAAGCACACACACATACTGGTTGGATTTGGCACGAGGGCGAGTGATGATTCAGTACATACAATTTTATTCGCAAGTAATTTCACAAAAATGAAATACACTGCGTATAATTGAAAGTATGATAAACTGAACCACTGACTCACAGCTCGTGAGCTGTAAAGCCACGTCAAGGCACCAACCTCTTTACAGGCCATTCATACACCTTTCATACGTGTGACACATACAAAACATTCACACCGCCAGCCGCGGACCCATCACATTACAACACACACACCAGCAGACAGCGCCATTCAAGGGCCCATCACTTTCACACGCCCACATATCTGCCACAGCAACTACACAAAATGATGGACTGCATAGAGTGTCACTCAACTAGCAGTGTGTGTAGTGACCAACAGAAAGTAACTACTCACACACCGCCAGCCGAGCGCCAGTCCACCCACACCACCATCCAAGCACCAGACCATGCACACCGCCAGCCAAGTACCACTCCACACACAGCACCAGCCAAGCATCACTCCACACACACCACCAGCCAAGCGCCACTCCACAAACACAACACCAGCCATGCACCACTCTGTGCACAGACAGCCAAGTACGACTCCACGCACACCATCCAGCAAAGCGCCACTCCACACACACCCCGAGCCAAGCACCACTCCGTGCACAGACAGCCAAGTACCACTCCACGCACACCACCAGCCAAGCGCCACTCCACACACACCACCATCCAAGCACCAGACCATGCACACCGCCAGCCAAACACCACTCAGCGCACACCGACAGCCAAGTACCACTCCACACACACCACCAGCCAAGCACCACTCCACGCACACCGCAAGCCAAGCGCCACTCCACACACACTGCCAGCCAAGCACCACTCCGTGCACAGACAGCCAAGTACCACTCCACGCAAACCACCAGCCAAGCGCCACTCCACACACACCACCAGCCAAGCGCAACTCAACACACACCACCAGCCAAGTGCAACTCCACACACACCGCCAGCCAAGCACCACTCCACGCACACCACCAGCCAAAGACAAATCCAAACACAACACCAGGCAAACGCAAGAGCACGCACACCGCCAACCAAACACCAGACCACGCACACCGCCAGCCAAGCACCAGTCCACAGACACCGCCAGACAAGCACCAGTCCACAGACACCGGCAGCCAAGCGCCAAACCATGCACACCGTCAGACAATGGACACTACACGCAAACCAACATCATACTTTAGTTTTTTTTTAAATAAAAGAAAAACAAAAACAAATTGCAAATTGATACAAATCTACTAACTCAACAACTAAATCTAAAAAGACTACACAAATGCAAACTTTGAAACTGAACAATAAGTTTTAAAGAATAAAGACCAACCAGTTCACTTTACCACTCATTGATACTCCCAAAAATTCTTTTGCGTGTGGTACAATCTAAAACAAGCAGGTACACACAGCCGGGGTTTGAAGGGCAGTCGGGGCAGTACATACGAACCTCCTTCCGCAAACCTCTTCGCCAACAGACTCTACATCTCCGACAGGGAAAGTCTTTTGAGGTTGTAGGAGGAATTGTATCAGGAAAGTGGCGATCTTTCAATCTGGCAACATCCTCCACCACTCCAACTCTAGGAACACTTGCCTGTTCCACTAAAACAAGGCTGCCTACTACAGACTCCTGAAACTTCACAAAAGTCATCTTTGACTGGGGACAAGATTTCTGGAACACAACAAAAGCATTAAAGATTGCCAAGTGGAAAAGATGGATAGCCAACTTCTTGTACCAAATGTAAGCCTTACGAAGAGCAGCATACAGTTCCAACCTCTGATCTACTCTGTCATCACCACCCATGTACTTATTGTAGTGCATTATGCACACAGGTTTGCGCACATCTGCAACCTGACCCCAAACAGGTACCGGTTCAGTGCTTTCATCATGTATTGTAGTCAACATATAGACATCTCTCCTGTCTGAAAACTTCACAGCTAGAAGCTCCTCAAAACGCAATGCACTGCACTGTCCCCGAGCAAGCTTTCGACAAACAAGTTCTTTTGAGAAACCTTTACGGTTTGAGCGGATTGTGCCACAAGCAACAGTGTCCACTTTGGCCAATTCCCTGAACAACCGCACACCAGTGTAGAAGTTATCGACATACAAAGGATGGCCTTTGATAAAAATAGACAACCAAGTTCCCACACAATTTTCTCGTCACTCCAAAAGTCGACGGACAACCAGGGGGGTTAATCCTGGATTCCTTACCAGTGTACACCCTGAAATTAGAGACATATCCAGTCTCACTGTCACACAGCATATACAGTTTGATTCCATAGCGTGCCCTCTTACTAGAAATTTATTGCCGAAATACCAAGCGGCCCTTGAACAACAGCAAAGACTCATCCACTGCAATTTCTTTTCCAGGATAAAAGATCTCAGGAAATCGATCAACAAAATGATCAATGACAGACCGAATCTTGAAAAAACGGTCACATTCAGGGTGATCTCGTGGCAAAGCAAGACTATTGTCAACAAAATGCATCATCCGAAGCAGAAGCAAATACCTATCACGACTCATGACTGCCGGAAATATAGCTGTTGCCATCAAGGGACTAGTAGACCAATATGAAGCCATTGGTGGTTTCCTAAGCAAGCCCAAAAAAAAGATAAACCCAAAAACTTTTTCATCTCCTCCAAATTTGTGGGAGTCCACCGGGTAGCTCTAGCGTGGGGCTTAAGGCTGGCACTGTTCACCCTCAAAAAAATTTCAGCATACAAATTAGTCTGCTCTGCAATCTCTGCCAAAAACACATCATCCATAAACAATTTTAAAAAATCAATAGGCAAAAAGTTTTCAGTGTTCACCCTACACCCTGGAACACCAGTAAATTCAGGCAATGCCGGCTGCACCATGCCTGGTGCAACCCAGAGGTCAGAACTTTCAACGTCAAGTCTTCCAGCCGCAGGCTGCCGCACAGATGCCTCTTGTCTCACTACACCAACTGGAAGTCTAGCAGCCCCAGGCTGCTGCCCAGATGTCTCTTGCCGCACTATTGGCACAGCAATGTCCTCCGCAACCACAGGCACAGCAATGTCCTCCTCAACCACAGGCACATCATCCACACCAAAGGTAGCTTCATCAGCACTCAGATTGTCTTCATCATCAGATGAAGCCATGTGTAGAGAAAACTCACTACCTGAATCTTCACCTCGCACCTCTGGCTCAGAATCAGAGTCAGTCTCTGGACCATGGTCAGAGGAAGAATCAAAAAGCATTCCAACAACTTGCTGAGCAGTAATCCGGCGGCTAGCCATTATCCTTACAAATAAAGGAGTCTGCACAAACAACTCAACAACCCCAACACTGCGCAAAGTAAGATAAAAAATAAAAGCCTTTTTCACCAAAAACTATATTTAGAAAAAATATACAATTCACTTACAAGACACAACTACACTCACAGCACCTACTCTGCCAAGACACAGCAAATAGGCAACGATATCCCACTAGAAAGAAGAAAAAAAACTTACATCTACAGAAGGACACATCAAAAACAAATGCAAAACATGTTTTACAATCACAACAAACAGAAACCAAACATACCAGTATTACTACACACTTTGCAAAATAAACAATTACATTACAATTGAACAAAAAAGAGGTCTCTTACCAAACACATGCAACTACAGAAACAGCAGAACAACAGAACCACCAGTAACGGAACCGCACACTGCAACAATCTAAAGAGAAAAAAAACAATACACATTAGAAGAAACAAAAACAACACACATTACAACAGGCTATGTCACAAGGTATGTCACAAATGGGGTGTCTGTCCCAAAGGGGGGAAGATTATAAATCATTAAAAACGTGGGCCCCCTGGAAGCAACCCTACGGAGGGCAGAGAGAACAAATAAAGACACGGCAGAATATACTTTAGAAAACAAATGGGCCCAAGGAAGCAACCCTTGGCCAAGGGGTCGCTCCATATAAAAAAAGTGGGCTTTTCTATCCCCCCTGGGTCCAGAAACGGTAAAAAAAACAGCCGATCTGCCCCCAGGGGGGGCAGAACAGTCTACAATATTTATAATGCCCCCTGGAAGCGACCCTTGCCCAAGGGGTCGCTTCCTTTATAAATATAATAAAATCCCTGGTGTCTAGTGGGCTTTTTTACCCCCCTTGGGTCCAGATGCGGTCCAAAAAATGGCTGATCTGCCCCCAGGGGGGCAGACAAGTCTAAAAAAAAATTAAGGCCCACTAGGAAGCGACCCTTCACCAAGAGGGCAGAAAAGTCTGAAAAATATTTTATCCCTCTAAGGAAGCGACCCTTGCCCAAGGGGTCGCTTCCTTTATAAATATAATTTAATCCCTGGTGTCTAGAGGAAAGCGTTAAAAACGCATCTGTTTCCAAAAACTGCTTGAGCGGAAAAAGTGCAACTGTTCGTAGATCAAAGCGCCAGGATGCCCTCTGGGTGACAGCACTGCGCTCTATAAGTATACAAAATAAATTAAATAAATAATAAATAAAATAGTGGGCTTTTCTGCCACCCTGGGTCCAGATGCGGCACAAAAAACGGCCGATCTGCCCCCAGGGGGGGCAGAAAAGTCTAAAAAAAATTAGGGCCACTAGGAAGCGACCCTTCCCCAAGGGGTCGCTTCCTTTTTCAAATAAAAGCAAATCCCTGGTGACTAGTGGGCTTTTCTGCCCTCCCTGGGTGCAGATCGGCCAAAAAAACGGCCGATCTGCCCCAGGGGGGGCAGAAAAG
The DNA here is from genome assembly GCF_964261635.1 of Lissotriton helveticus. Lineage (NCBI taxonomy): Eukaryota > Metazoa > Chordata > Amphibia > Caudata > Salamandridae > Lissotriton > Lissotriton helveticus. Next base: position 41,779,586 of record NC_136059.1, read on the forward strand.
TCTGAAATATATTATGGCGATAAAAGGAAGCAACCCTTGCCCAAGGGGTCGCTTCCTGCACAAATAAATATGGGCAAAAACAATCCCTGGTGTCTAGTGGGGCATTCCTGGTGCACGATCGCGACGCTGTGCACGATCGTGCACCAGGAATGCCGTGCATTGGAATATCAGGGGAGAGGAAACACAGTTTCCTCCCCCCCGATGACTCAAGGCACCGAAAAATGGCCCCCCCGCCCCACCGGAGCAGCACAACACTCACCTCTCTGCTGGACGCGCTGGAAACAAATGGCTTCCAGCGCATCCAGCGCTTCGTCATGACGTCGGCGCGCGCTCTGCGCGCTGACGTCACCAGGAAGCGTGGGGGGGCAGGGGGGGGGCAGCGGAAAGTCTTCCGCTGCCACCACAGGTACAAACAGCGAAATCGATGCCCCAGGAGCGGTTCCGTCATCAGCACAGCCCAACCGATGCTGATGACGGAACCGCTCCGTCATCAGCATCGAAGGGGTTAACTAATTTTAATCTGATTTGTCTTTTATATTTTCTTTGTTTCATCACTAAAGTAATTTTAAGAAGAAATGGTTTGCTAATTTACTGAAATAGAAAATTATACTTTGAACATTTAATTAAAAAAATTAAATATGGAACTACGTATACTGCAATAAACTAATAATTTTATTTTTTGTGGCATTACAAAATGTTGTCCTATCAGTATATCACTCTTCAAATTGGTGACCTACAGCCCTGATGACATCATGAGTACAAGGGTTCGTAAATAGCAAATTTAAAGACCTCTTATTCCCTTAGGAATATGGAATTCTCTTCAGGACTCCAAATAATGGGGGGCCGATGGTGAGAGAGGAGTTGTGCTAAAAGGAAGAGAGAAGGAAAAGAATATTTTAGCAGAGGGAGAGAGCTGTAGGTCTGCAGCAGGCACAAGACGCAACCCATCCACACCCGCCCCTGCCCCGGAGCGGCCGCAGATTTTGCCTGTTTGGAGTCTGACGCCAATGGGTGCATGAAGGAGCCAGGATCTTGTCTCTGGAGAGCCCTGAATGGACCCACACTGCTGCTATGAAAAAGCATGGAGGGGGAGAGGGGGCACCGCATACGCACAGTCACACTTTGTGTTCAGACTGAGCCGTTTGAAGCCGTCAACATGGCCCTTTCACTGAAAGTCAACAATTTACTCTGTATTTTATGCTGATTTACTGACTAACCTAACACGCCTGTTACTGTGTTACATTCATTAATGGAAGACCGTCATTGACGAGGATTGCAGCGGAAATGTTACTCTCTCAAGCAGTTTGCATCTATGGTTCAATTCCCCCTTCCGGATCGACCTTTTCAGCTTAAGCTTTTCTTGGAAAGTTAATTTAAATCTGATTAGTATTCAGCCCCAGATAAATTGAGCATCTGGTATGTACTCTGTGTACCGCCATTGAGACAAATTAAAGACTAACAAGGCCACCTATGCACCCCAATGATTCTATGCATAATGTACCCCAGTAGTACTCGCACCCCACAGAGACTCCCAAGAGCCTGGGGCTGATGGTGGCCTCCTGAAAGTCAAGTCAAGTCAAATAATTTATATAGCGCACTACATACCCGGGGGGTCTCAAGGCGCTTAGGGAGGGGAGGAGGATTACTTGTCAAATATCCACGTTTTAAGTTGCTTTCTGAATGCTAGGTGGTTCTGGGTAAGGCGAAGGTAAGTGGGGAGTGAGTTCCATGTTTTAGCCGCCAGGTATGAGAAGGATCTGCCTCCCATGGTGGTCTTGTTGATGCGAGGTACAGTGGCGAGGGCTTGGCTGGAAGAACGTAGTTGGCGGGAGGGGGTGTAGAAGGACAGTCGTGAGTTGAGGCATTCTGGTCCGATGTCGTAGAGTGATTTGTGTGCGTGGGTTAGCAGTCGGAAAGTGATCCTCTTATTGACGGGTAGCCAGTGGAGGTCTTTCAGGCGACCAGAGATGTGTTCGTTACGCGGGATGTCTAATATGATCCTGGCTGAGGCGTTTTGGATTCGTTGGAGTTTCTTCTGGAGTTTAGCGGTAGTACCTGCGTAGAGGGTGTTTCCGTAGTCCAGTCGGCTCGTGACCAGAGCATGGGTGACTGTTTTTCTGGTTTCGGTGGGGATCCAGCGGAATGTTTTTTTGAGCATGCGAAGAATGTTGAAGCAGGATGAGGATACGGCGCTGACTTGTCTGTTCATTGAAAGTGAAGAATCCAGGATAACGCCTAGGTTCCGTGCGTGGTCTGTCGGGATGGGTGCTTTTCCAAGGGCTTCTGGCCACCAAGAGTCGTCCCATGCAGAGGGGGATGTACCTAAGATGAGGACTTCTGTTTTATCTGAGTTCAGTTTCAGACAGCTGTGTTTCATCCATTCGGCGACTTCTTTCATTCCTTCGTGAAGGTTAGTTTTGGCGGTGCTGGGGTCATTGGTGAGCGAAAGGATCAGTTGAGTGTCATCCGCGTAGGAGATGATGTTGAGATTGTGTTGGCGAGCGATGGCTGCAAGGGGGCTCATGTATACGTTGAAGAGGGTGGGACTGAGTGAGGATCCTTGTGGTACGCCACAGATGACTTCAGTGGCCTCGGACTTGAATGGTGGAAGGCGGACTTTCTGGGTTCTTCCGGTGAGGAACGAGGTGATCCATTCAAGTGCTTTTCCTTGTATTCCGATGTTTCTGAGGCGTTGTAAAAGGGTGCTGTGGCAGACTGTGTCGAAGGCTGCAGAGAGGTCGAGGAGGAGGAGGAGGGCGACTGTGTCTCCATTGTCCAGTAGAGTTCGAATGTCGTCTGTTGCTGCGATGAGGGCGGTCTCAGTGCTGTGTTTTGCTCGGAAGCCAGATTGTGAGGAGTCGAGGGATTTGTTGGCTTCGAGGAAAGCGGCGAGCTGGTTGTTGACAGCTTTCTCGATTACTTTGGCCGGGAAAGGAAGGAGCGATATGGGGCGGTAATTTTTGAGTTCGGTGGGGTCCGCTGTGGTTTTTTTTAGAAGGGCGGTGAGTTCAGCGTGTTTCCAGCTTTCCGGGAAGGTGGCGGAGTTGAAGGAGCAGTTGATGACGTCTCGGAGGTGCGGTGCTATGACGGAGTCTGCTTTGTTGAAGATGTGGTGAGGACATGGGTCTGTGGGGGATCCTGAGTGGATGGAGTTCATCAGGCGGATGGTGTCCTCAGTGGAGATTGGATTCCAGTCGTTGAGGGTGTTCAAGGGGGGAGAATGAACAGCATATGGTTGGGTGGGTTGGTCTCCGGGTTGGTTGTCGAAGCTGTTGTGGATGTCTGCAGTTTTGTTGTGGAAGAATAAAGCCAGGGAGTCGCAGAGGGCTTGAGAGGGGGTGATGTCGTTGGAGTTGGCCGAGGGGTTGGTAAATTCCTTGACGATGTTGAAAAGTTCCTTGCTGTTGTGGGCGTTGTTGTCTAGTCGATCCTTGAATGCTGTTTTCTTAGCCTTTCGGATTAGTTGGTGGTGTGTGCGGGTGGCGTTTTTGAAGGCGTCCTTGGTGCTAGTGGTTGGGTCTTTTTTCCAGGTCTTTTCAAGGGAGCGGCAGAGTTTCTTGGACTTCTTAAGATCATCGTTGAACCATGAGGCCTTCTTGCTGCCAGGTTTGCTTTGACGTTTTTTCAGTGGTGCTAGGGTGTCGGCGGTGTTGGATAACCATAGGGTGAAGTTGGCGGCGGCTTGGTCTGGGTTAGAAGAGTGGGCTGGAGTGTTTAGAAGGAGCGATGAGGAGATCTGGTCGATGGTGATTTTGTTCCAGTTTCTTTGCAGAGTTGGTTGGAGGTGGTTGGTGGGTTTCGGCTTGTTGTAGGTGAAGTGAACGCAGCTGTGGTCAGTCCAAAGGAGATCCGTAGTGTGGCTGAAGGAGACATGATTGCTGGAGGTGAAGATGGGGTCGAGTGTGTGACCTGCGATGTGGGTGGGGGAAGTGACCAGTTGTTTAAGTCCGAGGTTGGCGAAGTTGTCCAAAAGGGTGGAGGTGTTGCGGTCGTTGTTCTTTTCAAGGTGAAAGTTGAGGTCTCCCAGAAGGATGTAATCTTTGGAGGGGAGCGCGTGTGGAGTGATGAAGTCCGTGATGTCTTCACTGAATTTTGCGCGGGGTCCTGGTGGCCTGTAGAGGAGGGTGCCTCTGAGTGTGGTCTTGGGGTCGATGTGGATCTGGAAGTGAAGGTGTTCAGAGTTGGCGAGGTTGACGTCAGAGCTGGTTGAGATGTGGATTGATTTTTTATGGACGATAGCGATTCCTCCTCCTGTGTGGCCGGTACGGTCCTTGCGTGTGATCTTATAATCTTCAGGGATGGCAATGGTGATGTCTGGGGCGGAGGAAGCGTTCATCCATGTTTCTGTTAGGAAGGCGACGTCTGGAGAGATTGTGTCTAGTAGATTCCATAGGTCAATGGCGTGTCTGTGGACCGAGCGGGTGTTGAGAAGGATGCATTGTAGGTGGTCGGGGTCGGGAGTATGTGGTGTGGTCGTAGCGGAGATGTTGTCGGTGCCGATGAATTTGCAGGAGTAGCAAGAGAAAGGTCCATGGGTGTGTCCAGGAGCGGCTTGTACGCAGTTGGGGGCGCGACCGGGGTTAAGGGCTAGGAGGGTGGCGGCATCGTAGGTAATACGGGCGGGCTGGGCAGCGCGAGGGGCAGGGGGTCTGGCGCTGGGCGCGGTCCAGGCGCGGACGGGCGTAGACGGGCTTACCTTTGGCGCACCTTCGGCGCGAATTGGGCGCGGTCGCTGCGCGTGAACGCTGCGCGCGGGAAGAACTGTCATATAAGGATAGTGGAGGGGGAGGGGCGAGGGCGGCTCAGCTGGGAGGCGGGGCGGGCACACGAGGACGACCACAACAAACAAAATGGAGGCGGAGGGGGGAGCAGAGCGGAGCGCTAGCGGCAAACGCGCTGATACACTTTTAAACAGCACAAATTAAATACACAAAGCGCTACTTCAGCAAAGCGGTAAACCAGCACCCAGCAGACGAAAATAAATGGCAATTTTCTGAACAATGCAGCGCTACGATACCAGATGTCTGCAAGGGACACTGGGAGCGACCACTCAGCCCGTGAGAGAGGAGCGAGTCACGGCGCTTGCAGGGAAAGGAGCGCTATTTCTGGACAGTGGGAGGGCGGCTCAGCTGGGAGGCGGGGCGGGCACACGAGGACGACCACAACAAACAAAATGGAGGCGGAGGGGGGAGCAGAGCGGAGCGCTAGCGGCAAACGCGCTGATACACTTTTAAACAGCACAAATTAAATACACAAAGCGCTACTTCAGCAAAGCGGTAAACCAGCACACATCAGACGAAAATAAATGGCAATTTTCTGAACAATGCAGCGCTACGATACCAGATGTCTGCAAGGGACACTGGGAGCGACCACTCAGCCCGTGAGAGAGGAGCGAGTCACGGCGCTTGCAGGGAAAGGAACGCTATTTCTGGACAGTGGGAGGGCGGCTCAGCTGGGAGGCGGGGCGGGCACACGAGGACGACCACAACAAACAAAATGGAGGCGGAGGGGGGAGCAGAGCGGAGCGCTAGCGGCAAACGCGCTGATACACTTTTAAACAGCACAAATTAAATACACAAAGCGCTACTTCAGCAAAGCGGTAAACCAGCACACAGCAGACGAAAATAAATGGCAATTTTCTGAACAATGCAGCGCTACGATACCAGATGTCTGCAAGGGACACTGGGAGCGACCACTCAGCCCGTGAGAGAGGAGCGAGTGTGTAAAGTAGGATGTGTGCACAAGCGAGCAGAAGGCCAGGACTGCTGGGGGGTGGCACACATCTCCTAAAGAAAGTACCTAGACCAAAGAGGGCTGTTTCATGGCAACTTTTCAAGTTATCCATATAACATGCCTTTTCATGCATTGATTGTAAATGCTCCTCAACTTTTTACGCTAAAATCTAGCATAGGTAAAGCTCTCTCAACCTATTATTGACCGCGGAAGGACACAGCTTTACAATCTTGTAGTCACTGATTCTGCTCCTGGTATCGGTGGGAGATGCGACACCATCGTTGATTCTCAGCTGAACCCTCTCCCGTCGGCTGGTTGTGAGCTGGCCCCATCCATGAACATATTTCAGTCAACAGCACGCATGCTGGGACCGGACTTGTAGTTTCACTTACCTATGTCAGAGTATAGCTGCTGCTATAGGTTTTAAAAACCTGTGCAGGCTAAACGTTACTCTAATTATATAGCAAAGTTTACAGATATACATGAAGTTGTGCATCTGGGGTCGTTTTTTAGGTCTCGCCTGCGTTGCTGCGCATGTACTGTCCTCTTGGCAAGATCTATTGTTGTTGGTTTCGTTGTGGGAAGTGGGGTTTGTGTCCGCCCTTTCTCCCTTAGGCACCGCCCACCCTGACTGGTGATTTAGCTCTTACATGGCGTCTCTTTTGCTCGTGCACAGCATCTCTTTCAGACACTTGTGTTTATATCTGCATCGCGCTTTCACTAAAAGTGAAATCGCGATGCAAATCTAAACAAGCAGCTTTCAGGTTGGCGTAATGGCGACAGAGGCCGCATCATGGCTGCGCAGCTGTGGCATGATCAGAGTACACTTCCTTATCTGTTGTCCCCACCGTAGCAGGGGACGTGCTCCTCTTGAAATCACACCCCTTCTTAATTGTGCGGCCGGCAACAGTGCGGCAATCCACACAATTCCCCCAGCATCCCAGGTCCCAGATCAGAGCCGGTTACCTCTTTGCTGCGAAGGGAGGGGGCTTGGCAGTCCGTGCGGGCCCTAGGCTTTGGTTACAGCGTCTTCGTTGAAGAGCGAGAAGACACCTTGTGCTGCCTCCAATCTCGGCGCGGCTCCGGCCTGACGAGCCCCTCTGTTGCTCCGGCCTGACGAGCCCCTCTGTTGCTTCGGCCTGACGAGCCCCTTTGTTGCTCCGGCCTGACGAGCCCCTCTGTTGCTCCGGCCTGACGAGCCCCTCGTTCAATCTCAGCACAGCTTTCCCCTGACGTCGGCACTGACTGGGAACGGTGCCGGTGAGGCTCCCGGGCCGGCGGCGGTGGTGTTTCCAGTCACAACGCTTCTCTCTTGGGTGAACCTGGCCTTGGGCACACAGCTCAAGGTGCGGTGGTGATGACCAAATTAAAAGCAGCAATCCTGGTAATCGGAGGCCGGTGGGGAAGAGATACCAGCCCTCTGTGCACTGCTTTTGATCTAGGGCCAGCGGCGGTGAGTTACGCAGTGCTCTCAGTACTGGTGGAGAGCAGCTAGGCGTGCCAGCAAGCTGGGTGGAATTAGTCACTCAGTAGGCACTATGTTTTTTCAGTTTTTCAGTCACCTTTGGCAAGGGCAGCCGCGTGTTTATTGTTGCATTGCGCTAAAGTGAAAGCGCGATGCAAATATAAACAAGCAGCTGCCTTTACGCGATGGCGAGAGCTTGTTTTCCCAGCTGAACCCTTTGGATTTTTAGAATCTGGACTGTGCGTGTAGCTCCGCAGCTGCTTTTTCTTTCCCTGTGTATGTTGTACACATGGGGATAACGCTTTGATCTTTGTAGTTAGCCTACATATTTTATTGTTGATCATGACTCTTGGCCCACTTTGTTACTCCATACTCTTATGCTCTATGTGAAGTGCTCTGTGGCTTTTAGACCTTTGGGCGTGGTATAAAAACTCTCAATATATAAATGATACTGACAAGCTTTACATTGCGTGCCCTTAACTTGGTCTCTTAGAGTTTCAATAGCGGCTGTTACTGCACTCAACTGAATGAGACATAGTTCATTGGTTTTACAACAATGAAAGAGACCTTTGGGAACCAAAGCTGCGACCAATGTATTTATTGCAGAGGGTGCTTAACCCGCTGTTTTTTCAAAGGTAACCCCTTGGAAGCAGAGAATCCATATTTCTTCTTGGAAGTGCAAAGATAATCCCTTCAAAGAAGGTGTATGGAACGTGTTGGACAGACGCGGCCATTACTTAAAGCAACAGTTCCCTAACAGTGCGCGCGGCACCCCAGTGCACCATCACAACAATCCTGGGGCGCCGCGAACACATTGACACCAAGCACATGCCCAGGATTTAAAAGGCTAAGTTTTTATTGCATTCACTACAATAGATCTCATTTGGTGGCGAAGGCGGTGCCACGTAAAACATTCATCATTCCTCTGGAAAGCTGTAAGCTTATTGCGGTCTGAGCAAGAGTTTTACATTCGTAGGCTCCCTGATTTTCTGGCTGTCTTGGAAAACAAAAACAATCTGGACCGCAGTAAGATTTAAAATAAAGCATTTTATTCATCAGTGATATGCAGTGTTGCACTGAATAATGGTAAACAGTTATTTTTCAGACATTTTTGGGGAACGTAGCAAACTCACGCATGCTTTTTACATTATCAGGAAGGCATTTTATTAATAGCTTTTTGCATATACTTAATGACGCAGGCTGTTTTTTTATTCATGCTGTGTTTAAAAAGAAACGCTGTAGAAGTAATTGCATTCACTGCCATCTAGTAAGCAACTTCCTTCATGAACAATCAGTGTAAGCACCCTTTTTCTATGGTGAAATACTCCTTTTCAATACAAAGTATAAAACACACCCGTGCCTGAAAAATGCTCTAACGGCTTCGCGCAGCATCACCACAGACCATCTAGTAAAGACTATCATCTGACACCATTATTTATCTGTTTTTTTGCCCAGGGCATATAATATATTGGAGGTCTGGGACAGTTAATTTCCAGTCTCGTAGTAATGTGCTGTTGCCAAGTTCCTTATCAGAAGGAAGCACCAGTCCTGCCAAGCCTAACTCACACTGTAACACTGACTAAGCACAGACCACACTGAGCTGTAAATAAAAGGGATTGGCCAGAATTTAAAGGTGTTATCTTAAGTCTGTGCAAAACTAAATTAGAAGAAAGCATGAAAGGGTTGTAAGTAAACTTCTGAAAACATGAATGTATGAGTTTAAGCATTACCATCACTTACACCTTTTACAAGGTTAACATTACCTCAGGAAATAGTATTAGTCCTTAAAAACGTCTGTAACAAACATACTAAACCAGATCATGCACACTCTTGTACAGGCAATAATTATGCAGGCACGCAATGAAAGGGTGGATCCAGCAAACACATTCAACATCACCATGAAGTGTTGGCAGCCCTGACAAAGAAACCTCAAAGGCCAGTAGTATTTACACATGTCTATTGCATCTCAGCATCAGTGAGGTATCCGGCACGAAACCTGCAGACGCTGTATGTGCGAGCACAGACATAGCAGCAGCTTTTGGTGGCAGAGCAAGCAATATACTTGCTACAGCAAAGCCAACAAAGTACATGAGCAACAGAAAGGAAACAGAAAATAATAAAGAGGATTCACAAGGTAAATAACGTAGCACAGTGACAAAACCCAAACATCACAAATTACCAATGAATAATCAACATGTGCAAATGTGTTTTTGGAACATAACAGTGTGAGCTTCCACTTGCGGCTGTTTCTTAAGTGAGTAAATATTTCTGATGCCCCATGAAAAGAACACCAATCACATCTCGGAAAAGGTTATCTTCATACTTGAACTTGAGTGCAAACTGCTGAAAGTGCTTCCCAAAGAAGGCATGCCTGAGTAACCCTGTTGTATTTTTATTTTGTTACATCTATGACTATAATACATTCATCAGCTTCATCCTAAATATTTACAGAGAGAAAAATGGAAGTACTCACAAGGCTGTACTTACATTCCGCCCCCAACAAAAAAAAAAGTAACAAAATGGGGAGCCGCAGCCAATGGACAATAAGTCAGAAGGAGCCATGGGTCGAAAAAGTTTGGGAACCACTGACTTAACGTCATGTTGTGATACGGCTACTCTTTTACAAGGGTGATGTGTGGCGCTCCAAATGTTTCCTGTTTGAGGAGCTACTTTACATGCCGGGTGTGGCGCGTAACCTTTGAAAGAACATGTTTATTGTCCCGCTAATGAGAAAACAAAGCGCACATAAAAAGGGGCAGAAAGCATTCCCTCAGTTGTCATAAAGGTAGCGGAGACCTCTTCCTGTCTCAGCCGGAGTCAACCCAGGCCTTATTTTCAAGATGAAGGGAGCTCACTGTGTTCGCCAACCAGGGACAGAATGCGTGCCCGGCCCCTGCCACACCCGGAGACGCAGACATCAATCCTCAGAGGTTGCGGTCCTGGTGGGGGCTAGCCACCTCCACCCGAATCCCTCACATCTGGGTCTTCGGGTGCCTGGCGGCTTCTAAGAGATGCTATCTCTTGCACTTTCACACCTCCGTGCGCGACTCCACCCTGCAAAGCCCACGGGTTCCAGTCGCTAACACCCAGCCAAGTTACCACAGACATGGCTCCGGTTATTGTGGGCACCCCGGCAGACTGCATTCTATGTAGACAACTTTACTGTCACGTGTCACAAACATCATTTAATGATATTTAATTGTTTTTTTTAAAAACGTTTTATTAATTTGAAAATCAGGGCAAATTACATTCATGAAATGCATACATATGTCTGCACTCAAAGCTATGAAACACAGTGACTCTGTATAGGAGGACATTAAACATTTTTATCATAAACCTCACCTAGGACTCCCATCCCATTCCACCTCACTTCTTGTATCTCGTCACATGGTCACTTCATCTATCTCTAAGTCAGGCGGATCACAGATATAACCTCTAAACTTGTTCCATGCTCCCCATACCTTCTCCTATTTTCGAGGACATCCACAGTGTATAAAGACCGTTCTTTCAGCCATCATGGCCTCATCCATGTCCTTACACCACTTCCTGAGTGTTGGAGTGTCTCCCCACCCCCATAGCATGGCAATGTTACGTTTGGCAACCGTCATTCCCAATGTCGCCAGTCCTGCGCCTGATAGGTAAGATCGTTAGGCTCCCACACGTTTAACAGGCACCGTCTTCGTTCTGGTAATATGGATATTTCAGTCGTCTGTGACATGGTCCGCATCACCTTCGCCCAATAAGCAGCAATGTGTGGGCAATCCCAAATAGTGTGATAAAATGTACCCTCTTCCCCACACCCACGTAGACAAAACTGGTGTTGTGCTTTCCCTATGTTATAGAGTGTCGTTCTAGTGTAGTATGTGAGATGTAGCACCTTTAGTTGTATGCGGCCAAGCCTCAAGGTTATAGCTGCTTCCCTTGGCGATGACACAGCCTCTTGCCATTCCGACTTCTCATATTCTCCCAAGTCGAGGGACCATTTGTGTTTTATCGCTGCCGTCGGGTCTGGTAAGTTATTAACCAGTTTACGATACGTGAAGGATGTCGCCCTTTTGGTCATATGCTCTGTCAGAAGTCTGTCTTCCAGAGGAGTAGCCACCGGCAAGACAGTGCCAGGTGTTAAAATCATCTGCAACGCGTGTCGAATTTGCAAATACCTGAATTTTTCGGTCCGTGCCATTTCATATTGTGCTTCCAGGTGAGCAAAGGTGACCACTGCTCCCTTTTTCCAGAGATCCCCTACAGCAGAAAAACCTATATTATCTCAGGTATTGAATCCCTTACTGTTCTTCACTCGCCCAAGCCTTTGTGAGTCCCAGAGTGGTGCCATCTGCGTGATCACCCCTGAGCATTTTAGTCTCGCCTGCGCCCTGTACCATAGGTGAACGTTATGCGCCGTTGGGCCCGCCAAAGAGGGGGGTTTGCGTTTGCCATATAGCACAGATAGTATGCCATCCTGAAATGCCGGCTCATCATGGGGTGCATGTATCCACTGGTTATTCATTTTAAGATGTGCCGCCCAGTAGTAGAGTTGTATATCAGGGAGGGCTATCCCTCCATCGTACCAACTGCGCACAAGCTTACCTTGTGCAATCTGTGCCGGCTTATTTCCCCATAGTGAACTGGAGACCTCAGATGCTATGGCCCTGAAATATGCCGGAGAGACATTAAACTCAGTATTCTCTAGAACATATAGGAAACGGGGAAGTGCCATCATTTTAAAGAGTGCAGCACTACCCAGTAGTGTGAGGGGGAGGCTACGCCATGACACAGTGTCCCGCTTAAAACGCTCCAAAGGGGGCCTGAGGTTCCGCAATTTTCGACTTCGCTTTGTAGTCATCCGCCATTTTGTGACAGCCGCCATCTTGTGTTGCCCTTGTAGGAAGGTGGATATCTGACTATGGTTACCCCCAAACTTTTTGCCTGGTGTTTAGCTGGTTTTTGACTTTAGTTGGCCTGGGATCCTGCTATCCAGGGCCCCAGGCTAATTGCTCTCTCCTTAAAATGGACTCCATGTACCTTAGGTACATACACAATTGGAATTGGCACACCTTATTGGCCCCTGTACCAGTGTACCCAGGTACCCAGGGCATAGGTGCTTCCAAGGCCTACCAGGGGCTGCAGCATGTATTGTGCCACCCCTGACCTGGCCTCCATATTTGACACAACTGGCTGATCACTCAGCTGGGGTAAGTCGGTGTAACCACCCCTTACTTAGGTGTAGTATGCCTATACCTAACCTAAAATGGACACATATGTTCCTATCAGCCACTCCTATGGAAGGCCTCATCAATCCTGGAGGCAGAGTGCTTGGAAATATGTGAGATGGTGCTCTGGCATGAGCTGAGCCTGTCTGCAGCTTTCGGAACCATGTCCTTTAGCTGTTTCATGATATTGCCATACCATATACTCTTAAGTGCATTATGAACCTCGCGGTTAAATGCTATCTTGGGTTTGGCTTTATCAAAACATGTCGAGTAAGGTGTCATACTAATTGGAATACTACCCCCTCGCCAGTTCTGGCGACGGGGGTAGCATTCCACCCTTCTAGAGGGACACGACATGTACCTAGCCTGAACCCCGGTTAAAGTTAAACAGAGCCTTAGCATCCCAAAATGGATGCTGCCACCACAGACACAAGTCTGACCTCCTGCTGCTGGGAGTCCTTCCAGCGAGGGCAGCTTGGACAAAGGGTTTCCTGCCTGGGGAGGTGCTAGCACCACTCAAGACAGGATTTTGTGTATTGGGTAGGACAGGGCTGAATAGAATCAGACATGCCTGGGGCACACAAGGTGTCCCTGTGCATAGGCCAGTTCAAACCGGTGCTGGGGCTTTCCAGCCCCAGTCCTGGCGCTAAACTGGACAAAGGAAAGGGGGTGTAACCACCCCCCTTCCTGGTTCCACCCAGAGGAGGGACCTAGTAGGTGATCCGGCCCCCCAGATTCGAATAAGAGTGGGAGCTGTGTCCTGAGACTTCAGATCATCCTGAATCAACTTGAAATACAGAAGAAGACTGGACTTTGACATTCTGCTGCACAGAAGACGGAAGAGAATCTCCCTTGTGGCCAAGGAGTGACCACCCTGTGAACACAGTCACCAATCAGGAACTCGACGTCTGCTTTGCCACCGCCTCCTGCCGGAGCCCGAGCCCAGAGCCTGACAAGACCCAGACTGCCAGACTTCTCACCGCCCGATCCACAGTCCCTGCAAAGAAGGGACCCGTGGAGGCACCGAGAGACGTGGGACCGGACATCTTGGAAGACCCCCGAAACGCTGACTGCGCAGCATCAGAGGCACCCTCAACGCTGTGCTTTGGGGTTTGAGAAGCCCCAACTTCGAGCAGCCCTTGCACCGAAGATCAGCTCCCCAGCCTCTCCACGATCTGCGTGGGGCCCTTTTGCATTGTGCCGCTCGACGCGCCTAACCGTCCACTTGCAACGCGGCTAGTGGCCATCTTGGCGACGAAACCTACGACTTTCACTGCGAGTCTGGTTGCTCCAGACTTGCCCTTGCTCCTGTAAAAAGGAGTCCCTGCTCTGACCTTGCTGGTCTGAGTAACAAGCCTTTTTCGATTCCTGCGTGGCTTGCATTAGCCAAGGCCTGTTTGCTTTAATCAAGTTGCCAACACTGCCAACAGCGAGAAGCCTGCGTGGGACAGCTCGTGACCGACTCCTGGACGTCTTTGACCCCTCGTGCCCACGTGGCTGCAGAGAGAAGCTACACCTCGACACCTGTTTGCACCCAACATCGCCTGGTTCCAATCTGGTTCCACGGTAGTCACTGGCTAGTGACTTTGAACATTGTCCCCTCTGCTTTCAGGTCTTCACCTCTTCAGATCCACCCTTGGATTCACCGGAACTCTTCACATCGAGCCGCCTGCAGCATCTTCAGCTCCAAGCACCATCGACCTGCGTGACGAAACCCGACACTACTTCGACCCTATGCACTCGCTTCCTGTGGGTGAGGTAACTCAGCTCCGTCGGTGTTCCCACACTGGTACACACCTCTAGTGTCTGTGTCTGAAGTTTCATCCTTCTAGGTCACTCGGAAGGTTCCTTTCTAACTAACTTTGTACTTTTTACGCACCATAGACTTTGCATTGGTGAGTGCGTGCACTTTAAACACTGCACCCGAGTCCCGCGGGCCTTTCCCGTCTTCTTCACTGTTAGTCCCGAACAGCTCCAGCGATTCCCCAGGCCCTAGGCCTCTTCACTTTCCCCATAGTGGTTCTTATACCACTATTTTAGTATATGGTTTAGGTGGCCCCTAGGGCTCATCCATAATTGTGCAACTTTTGTGTATTTTAACTGTGTTTTGTTTTAACGCATTTGCTTCTGTGCTCATACAGAGTATCAGGGATATTTGTAGTAATAAATCTATATATATTTTCAATATATATCTGTGTGGTGTCCTTTCATTTGGTATTCAAGGGATTGTGTATGGTAAAACAGCTTGCTTCACATGCCTTTACAGAGTTTAGCCTAAGACTGCTTAGTCCATGCTACCCCTAGGATAGCTTGTCTATAAGGTTGACTTTACAACCTGCACCATAAGGGTTGCTTGGCATGGTACAAGGTGATCACTAGAACTAGTGAGCATCATATACCAGGCCAACCTCTCACAGCCCTCACTCAGGCGACACGGCGAACATAGTGTTTTTGCCTTATCAGCTGCTCGCCTCTCCTGTTACAAAGTAACCCTTTGTCCTTGTTTGTGAAACTGGTGTCAGGGTCTGGCCGAGTTAGTTAATCCATGTCTAGACTGATTGATCCTTGTCTTAGTTGACTGTTTAGGTCTCACCATTCTTCCTCTATTTTATCTTGTTTAACTGGCCTTCACTATTCTCTCCGTGTATTCTCTCGTTACATAACTGTCCTTTGAGGCTCGCAAATACGTCCTGCCACCTGCAAATTTAATTGCATGGACTAGCATTGATTAACTTGAGGGGAGGGGAGAACACGGGGTCTGAAAGAAGGGCATATACAAGATACTCGATAGCTTGTTTTTGAACTTTTCTCATTTGTCGGTTTTGTATGTTTTGGGAGTGGGTATTGTAAATGTGTATGGTATAAAAGACTGTTCGCCACGAAATGAAGTGGCAGTCTCCTAAGAATCTACTTTCTGTAACTTCTTGGATAACTGTGCTTAGCTGCAGCTAATAAACCTGATTTTCTACGCCTAACGGAGTGTCTCGTGTCTCTGTCTGATAAGGCAGGTGAACCCGGAGATCTCAGGCGTGCCCTGCGCCGCTAGGCCCATAAGGCCCGGTTCTCCAATTGGCGTCCCAACATGGGGCGACTTCAGTGTAGCGGTTCAGACCGAAGGTCGTGAGGAGCCTCGCAAGAAAATTCTGGAGGATTCGCGAACCACGTCAAGTGACCCCTGTATGTCGAAGTGGACCGAAGGTCTTTTTCAGTGTGGCTACTCCTTTCCGACGGCTGCAGACGACTGCTGCCCTGACTGTTGCCCTGCCTTGGCCCTCTGGTGATGATTGGTATTGCGAGACGTTAGACAGACACCTGTTTGCGTAAGAAAATATTTAGTTAAGTATACGTGGGTAGCTCCCACTCTTTTTGTTTGGGTTTTTTATTCGACAAATGCATTAGTCGAAGCCGAGGGGTAAGTACGTTTGTGCTGTAATAATTGCCTTAAACCCCTTGCAGTTTGAGATTAGTCCAGTTCGTTACGAAATGCCTGGACTTAGTAAGTTTAAGAAATGTTGTTGTTTTAGTTGTAATAGGGATTTCCAGCTAGAGGGCTCTTGTCCAATTCCTCCGGTTTGAACTCCCACTTATGAGCTCTATTCAAAACATGGTCTTGGTCCTATTATTTTTAATGACACATGGGTTCGATATACGAAGTAAGATGGTGTTCTGCAGTGGCCACAAAATGGTAGCTTTGAGCCTGACATATTAGACAATTTAGAAACAATCTTATTTAAGCGAAAAGCCCGGCCGGCAATGTTTGACTCTTTTCGCCTCTGGCGTAAGGAAGCCAAACAGAAAGAAATTAAACAAGCAAAAAAAGATAAGAAAGCACAGGATATGACGATCCTACAGGCTGCTCAACAGTTTAAAAATAATGAAATTGATCAAATGACTGACATTTCAGAATGACAGCATCGCATGGCAATAGATAGATGTTATCCGGTGTTGCCACCTCCCAAAAAGAGTAAAGACCTTGACGAAGACCCTTTAATGTCTCATCTGTTGTGATTACATCCACCTTATGTATTAGGTGCTAATGCATCTCCATTACAACCTGCTGTTCAGCAACCTGTTGTCCAACCAGTTATTCCGGTTCCTCCGCAATTGCCTCTTCCAGTAATTCCACCCCCACCTCCTTTGCCACCGACTTCTGTATCTCAGTCTTCTTCACCATCAGTTTCCTTTACTACTGATAGTTCTTCTCCTGCTGTGCTTAACACGTTGTCTCCAGTCTTACTGTCTGATTCTCCTACGGCTCGTCAACGATTAGTTGATACCGTTTCCGGTCTTCTGTTGCCTTTCTTTGGCTCTCTTAATTTGACTCCTGCTTCGTCCCGAAGACAGTCCCGTAGTCAAATTCTGGATACTGATGAACGAATTAGGTTGGACTCTCTCGCTCACATTGGATCATGAGTGGTCCTCTGTATGATGTGTGCGATATCTTGGATACTTTTCTTCAGTGGAATGCGCCTACACAGAGATATGTTTTTAATGTTATGTGTAATACTTTGATTAAATGATGGGGTGATATGGATTTGGATTTACCTCCTCAGGGTTTGTTTGATATACAGGCTACCTTCGATAAGGGTCTTATTGTTGGTTCCGATGTCGAGGATGCTGTTCGAACACTTATCACTTTTAGGTCTTCCTTTTTCTCTCAAGCTTCTCTTGAGCCGGATCCTGCGGTAAGGCATAAAGTGAAACACTATCCTATGCGAGAAGTTCCTCCAATATGGAGAGATGCGGTTCCACAGGCAGGTAATGTTCCAGGTGTCCCTGCTCATTTTCAGCGTATATGGGTACATGTCCCCTGGAAACGTTCTGAAGTTCTAGCGCTTAAACAGTCTCTACCGGACCCTCGTAAGAATCTTGCTGGGTATTATAAAGAGTTGTCCCAGACTGTTGATGCATGCGTTATGAATTTGGCAGATATTGATTTACTAATGGGAAATGTAGTTCCTCAAGCATTATGGGCTCGGATTCGTAGGGAAGATCACAATCAAGCTTTGGGTGGTAATTGGGCTGCTTTAACTGCCGCAGATGCTGCACAAGTAGGTGGTGCTAAACCCGATGATTTGATCACTGAGTTGCCTGGTTGAATAATAGCTCTAATGAAAACGATGATGCCTGCCCTCCGAGTTAATTGGGATAAGTTAGCTGCGTGTAAACAGAAGAAAGATGAGAGTGTTTCTGACTTCTTTACTCGTTTCGAGGAAACAATCATCGACCATAGTGGTCAAGATATGAGTACGGAGGGTGGACAGCGATTATTTGTGGATAAATTTGTATTTAATTTACTTCCCGAACTATCGCATAAATTAAAAGACTCCGAAAGTTCGTGGGCTGTTTACTCATCTGCACAAATATTAGCCACTGCTCAGTATTACGAAAATAGGGATAAGGAAGAAAAGGATAAGGTAGAGAAAAAGACTAAAGAGTTGAAAATGAAGGTTCTTTTGCAACAAGCCTATCCCCCTCGTTCTGTTCAGCGTCAATTTCAACAGCCTCAACAGTTTCAGAGATTGTTACAGAGACCTGCACCTTTTGTTCCGCGACCTCCATTGGGTCCAAATCAATGTGCCTATTGTAAAGAGGAAGGTCATTTCAAGAATAATTGTCCGGTTTTATTGCAGCGTAATGGTGGCTTATCAGGGCCACGAGGCCATTGTGGTTTTCAGTCAGCTCCTAGGGGTAGAGGGCGAGGTGCGCCGTCTCAAGGACAGCGTTCCTTACCCCCTCAGAATACTATGAATTATTTTGATCAGCAGAATTCTCAGTCTGCACAATACTACAATGACGATTATTGTATTGAGAACGAAAATCCTGACTTTTCCACTAGCTAGGACAGCCGTAGACAAAGCAAGGGAGTGGTATCAGTTCCAGTGGATCAGGATGGGCCTTATGTTAACGTTGTTACATTGGGTGTTTCAGAGCCATTTCTTTTGGATACTGGTGCAATGAGAAGTTCTATTATTCACTCCAAACTCCCTGGGGCACCTTTGTCTGGCTTAACGAATGTTTCCGTAGGATTCTCTGGCGCCCCAGTTAGTAACCCAGTTTCGTGTCCTTTGCCCATCTCTATTGGTCCTTATGATTTGGAAGCCCTGCTAATCTTAACAACTGGTTGTGGTGAGAATTTGTTGGGTTTGGAATTATTGAAACGTCTACATGCAACGTTTTATTGTTCCCCCTCTGGTGTACATCTTACGTTGGGAGATAAATTGATTTCTTTTTTTTTTTAAACTTTATTTTTGAAATTTTTGTGTGGACACACAGATTTATATCATAAAATGCAGTAATGTTACACAGGTGATGCACAGGCACAGTACAAACAATGCAGGAAATGAAGAGGAAGTAGTACATTGCGTCTAAAACATATCAAAGTTGGCATAACAATCACAGGAAGCAAGGTAGTCAATTAGATTTCGGAGCCCAATAGTCCCCTTTCCCCGCATATCGCACATCCCAGGAATCGCAAATACTTCAAACGCACATAGCGGATCACAAGTGCAGTCCCTTCAGCCGAGCCCAGAGTCTCAGCATGGTGTGCGAAGGTGAACCATTCGCCAGTCTCGTCCCTTCCACTCCGTAACCACAGCCCACGGTAACACCCCATACAGGCTCAGCATTGATGTACCTATCCTGACGGTCAGGCATTACATTAAGTGGGTGACCCCTCTACAGAGTTTGCATCATTCCTGGCAAGGTATCCCCGTAACAGAGCCCAAATGTCGCATGGTCTAGAAGCAATCGGCAATAATTCCGAATACGTATTTAATTGATCTTGACAATATATTAAATCATTCATCCATTCTTTAAATTTAGGGGCTCTGCCTCTGCCCCAGCGACAAGCCACCCTCCGTTTGGCCACCAGAAGGGCCAGTGCAACAAATCTGCGATGTGTCGCTTGTATGGGTTCCACGTATCCCAGTAGTGCCAGAACCGGGGAAGGATGTATTGTAGTGTGAGTCATCTCAGAAAGTGCGTTAATCACCTGAACCCAGTATTGGTGTATTGTGTCGCATGCCCAGGCGAGATGTAAGAAGTCTGCCCCAGAGGCCTGGCATCTATCACAGTTGTCCCTTGCCCGTAGTCGAAGTTTGCAAATTCTAGCTGGAGTATAGTATAGGCGATGTATGAATTTATAGTGTACAATTCTGTGTCTACTACTAGCCGAGATGCGTTCTGTGTGTTGTAAGGAGAATACCCATTGCCTGTCCGTGAGGGGGCTATCCAGCTCTTGATCCCATCTTAGCCTAGCGGGAAGAGCCGTGTAGTCCATCTGCGTGTGTACTGCCCTGTAGATTGTCGATACCAATCACTATGGTGCCTCCAGTTGGAGTAGGGTCTGTAAGGGGGCCAACACCTCCGGTTCCTGTGGAAAGTCAGGTGTAATTGCCTTCACACCTTGACGTAGCCGGATATATAAAAACACTTCAAGCGGAGTGGGTTGTATCCCTTCATATAATTGCTCCATGGTGCAGAATGTACCATTGCGGTAGAGATCACCCCAGGTCAGAACTCGTACTTTATGTAACAATTTACGGAAGCCAGGTTCTTGCAATAGGGGCATGTCCGGATGATAGCTCAACGGTAATGCCGGAGCATATAATAACGTCTTGCCCATTTTTGCCAGTATTCGGGCCCAAGCAGTGACCGTGCTAAGTACTGTCGTTGGCGTTTTGTCCCTGCCGGAGACCCCCGCGTAAAGTGCACTATCTATGGGGATAGGGTGGGCTAACCAGTGTTCAGCAGCTAGTTGGGGAATGTACCTGGGCTGGTGTATCCAAAAATAGGCATAGTGGGCCTGTGCCGCTTGATAGTACAGTTCAAAATCGGGTACTCCGAAGCCTCCGTGCGAGTAGGGGCGAGTCAGGGTATCCCATTTGAGCCGCGTCGACTTCCCCCCCCACACTAGCTTGATGAGTTCAGAGTGCAGTTGGCTAAAAAAGGATCTACCCGGGTAAAATGGGATGTTCAAGAACAGGTACAATAATTTCGGAAGGATAACCATTTTTATCAGGGAGGTCCTGCCTGCCATTGACAACGGCAAGGTGATCCAAAGCGCCACATTATCCATTATGCGATTCATGGCAGTGCCATAGTTGGCGCGCATAAGTTCCTCTCTGTTCTGCTCTATGTGGACCCCTAGGTATTTAAAATCACCTTCGCTCCAGGTAAGAGGGAAGTCTAGGTCAAACCGCTCAGTGGAGGGTGTAAGCGGAAAGATGCAGGACTTACCCCAATTAATCTGGACCCCTGACAGTCTACCAAAGCGCACAAATTCTCTGAGGATGGGGTTCAGATTAACACAAGGATTTCGGACGTATAAAGTGATGTCATCAGCATATAGTGAGATTAAGATTTGCCGCTGAAAGCATCGGAGTGCACTGTCGTTATGATGTTGTCTCAGTTTAGCGGCCAGGGGTTCCGTAGCAATCGCAAAAAGGAGAGGGGAAAGGGGGCATCCCTGTCTAGTCCCTCTCGTGATGGGGAAGGTGGCTGACATTTTCCCATTAATAAGGGCTGTGGCCATAGGGCGTTCATATAGAAGTTGAATCCAGGCGATGAAAATTGCCGGAATCCCATTCTCTCCAACACTCGGAACACATAGTCCCATTCCAGGGAGTCAAACGCCTTGGTGGCATCAAGAAAGACGGCCGCCATGGGCAGGTCTTCATGCACCGAGTTGAGAACAGAAAAGAAGGTACGCAAGTTGTGGGAAGTAGCCCTGCCAAGGACAAATCCAGACTGGTCCGGGAGTATCAAATTGGGAAGTAAAAGGCTGACGCGGTTAGCAATGAGCTTGGCCAGTATCTTAACATCGCAATTCAGTAAGGACAGGGGGCGGTATGAGTCACACATATGCGGTGGTTTGCCCGGTTTAAGGAGAGAGACAATAAGAGCCTTTCGCATTGAGGGTGGTAAGTGGCCCACCTCCAGGGCATCCTCATAGACCTCTCGGAGTACAGGGGCCATAAAATCGATGTAGGTTTTGTCAAATTCTATCGGGATTCCGTCCAAACCCGTGGCTTTCCCTGACTGCATTCCCATAATTGCGTCTCGCACTTCATCCAGCTCAAAAGGTGCACTCAGGAAGGCTCTTTGGGCCTCACCGAGCCAGCGCAATGAGACGTCTGCTAGATAATCCTGTAATTGCAGGTCCCCCATTCTGGAGGAGGTATATAGTGCGCTGTAGTGAGAAACAAAGGAGTTGAGGATTCGTGTCGTGTCTCGAACCACCACACCATCTGGATCTTCGATTTCAAGTATTAGGTTGGGTTCACGCATCAATTTAATCGTGGAGGCTAGAGCTTTCCCCGGACGGTCGCCATCACCGTAACTGCGAGCAGTCCAGTATTTACCCCGGAAATGTGATTCTCTTGTCGCTTCGGCCGTATATTCAGAGATTTTATCTCGGATCCTAAGGAGGGTAGAAGCGGATGGGGCAGTAGCCAACTCCGTCTCCAACCCCCTAAGCTCGTTTTCAAGAGTCCGGATGCGAGAGGTAATGTCTTTTAACAACCCTGATCCTTTAGCGATGCAAATCCCCCTCAACGTCACTTTGAATGCTTCCCAGATAGTCTCGACATCTCTAACAGAGTCTTTATTCCGTCTAAAGAATTCTAAGCATTCATCACGAAGTTCTTCCTGAAACGCGTCATCTAGTAGTAGTGAAGGGCGCATGCGCCAAGCGGTTGAAGGGGGGCCTAATTCCGCTGAGCGTAGAGTGATTTTTACAGGGGAATGATCTGAGTAGGTTCTTGGGAGATGATGTGCACGATGAAGTGATGCGTAGAGCTGTGACGTTAAAAATATATAATCCAGTCTGGCCCATGAGCGTGCTTGTGCAGTGAAGTGGGTGCCTTCCCTTAGTTCTCCCTGGAGGCGTCTCCAGGTGTCCACTAAGCTATAATCAGTAATTATTGCGCGGAGTTCCGCACGTGCCTTGGTATAGTGGTGTGGGGAAGGGTGTGACCTATCTAATGTGGGGTCCAGCGTCGTATTAAAGTCCCCCCCCATATGATTTGGTGCGGTCCCGTCCCCAGAATGGCTGCCCAAAGTTCCGTAAAGAAACCTGGGTCATCAATGTTAGGTCCGTAGCAGCACACAAGGGTGACTGCCGTGTGCCCCAGTCTGCCCCATAATAAACAGTAGCGACCCTGAGCGTCCACTTTGGAGCCAGCCACGGCAAATGGTGTATTCCGCTTGACCAGAATCGCTGTCCCCCTAGCGTATGTAGAGTAGGAGGAAAATACAGCATGGATTGCCCATCTACTGGCAAATGTGTAAGTGGTGGACTTGCTAAAATGTGTCTCTTGCAGAAAGGCTATGTGTATTGAGTGCCTATCTAAGTATGATAGTATTTGCCTACGCTTCCTGGAGTCCCCGAGGTCCCGAACATTCCAAGTTAAAATATTGAGATCAGTGTCACCCATCAGTAAGGTGCCGCATTATCCCGAATGTCATTGCCATTGTTATGTCTCGTCCATCTGTAAACAAGGAGGTCTTGAAATGTACCTTAGTGTGTATAAGTAGTCTGTGACCTGTGTGCGCAACCTGTACCGCATTCCCTAAGTCTCGCATACAACAGGGTAAAGTAGACAAATCACCCGTTAATGACATTGTAATCTGTATCGCAATCCTCAGAAGAACAAACCAAGTTAACCAAACAACCCCATCCCCCACCCCCCAATCTTGCAGAAACCACAGCGAATTAGCATTAGCCACTGGCCAAACATGAGGGATATACAGTGCATTATACTCCTCTAAAGAACACATTGCGCAATTCCACTCCTCTAATGAGAGACATGGGTCCACATCCCTATCAGGCATCGGCATACCAATAGGGTTAGCAGATAGTCGTATATCATAACAGCTTGGAGATGCCCATCGTTGTCTGGCCTGACAGCAGATAGAATGAAATACCAAAGCCTTACATGTATAACACAACATGAGGACAGCACTAGAGACATTATATGGCACAGTAGAAACTGACCAGAGCTCGCAGCAACAGTGGCTAAGCATAAATAGCACAGTACATAGGTGCCTACAAAAAGGCAGAACACAATTAACAGTCCTATGCGTTCCGACGTTAGTACATCCACCCCCCACCCACTGGAGCATTCCCAACTTGCCAGTAATCCCTTCCCTCCCCCCACCCTGAACAAGCCCTAAACTCCCCAACATTTGCAGCAGTTGCATTGAATTCAATGGGGTACACCCTACAGGGTGCAGACTAGTAGCGCACTTAGCCTCCCCCCACTCCTTGGCCCTGCTTCTGATACCCAGACCAGTCCCGATTAAGGTAGTGGGGGGGGGGTGCCTGGAATACGTTACCACCATCGTCTAGTGATCATCTGGACAGCAGTCACAGTGTGAGGCTAAACAGCAGATCGGGTCCCATTCAGCCATGTTGCAGCCTCCACGTCAGCGCAGGGGGATCTCAATCCATGAGAGATGTCATTCATCTTCGTTAGCTGAGTGAAAGTCTTCTTGCCTGTCATCTCCATGTCGTCTATGATCCGCGCGTTCCTTCTTAATTTGTTTTACAAAGTCCTCGACCTGTTGCGGATTAGTAAAGAAGTGCTGTTTCGCTTGGTGTGTCACTCTTAATTTGGCGGGATACAGGAGTGCATAGTCAATTTGAAGGTTCCGCAGCTTCTTTTTGACTTCCAAAAATTTTCGCCGTTGCTCTTGCACCACAGGCGTAAAGTCCGGATATATGGAGAAATTTACTCCGTCACAGGACAGCGTGCGCTGGGTTCGGGCTGCCCGTAACGCTGCGTCTCGATCACGACAATTGAGGAGGCGGGCTATGATGGGTCGCGGGGGAGCACCAGTAGAGGGTCTTGGTGCTAGCGACCGGTGCGCCCGTTTGACAATGTATTGTTTGGAGAATGCCTCCGGGCCTATCGCCGCAAGAAGTATCTTCTCAACATATTCTTCCATGCGCCACGTGTTGGTCGTTTCCGGCACCCCCACTACGCGTATATTATTACGACGGCTTCTGGCTTCCAACTCCTCATTCTTTGCGGCTATGATCCTGAGTACATTGTCCATTCTCGCGATTTGGGTCGTGTGTGTAGCCGTGGTGTCATCATTGTCTGATATGCGTTGTTCCGTGGCGGTGATACGCTCCTCATGCACATCCACTTTATGCACTATTGCGTCCATTCTAGACGACATCCTGTCCACCTTATCAACAATGGTAGCGAACCCCTGCCGCATTTCCTGCATCATTTGTTGGAAGTCCGGAGTGCCACCCTGAGTCTCAATGTCGGCCAGAGTAGGGGCTTGGGAGCTACCCGCCTCTTGCGTGTTTCGTAGTCCCTTTTTGCTAGTAGTCGATTCAAACAACAATTTGGGCTGCCTGTTATCTGGTTTACCCATGGTGAGAGTCGGGCAGGGCCTGTACCCGTTGGAAAGGCGCGGTGCCCGAAGCAGATGAAAGTTAAACGTCGTGGCCAATGCTCACCAACCATAGCACCAATCGCAGAGTCTTCAGTGTTGGAGCTCCTGCCTCGGTTTAAAAGCCTGGGAGTGCCCGAGTCCATACAGGTAGCAGTGTATCCCCTGCCGCCACTCTAGTGTCAAGGCTCGCCTACCAATACCCCAAGCACCTAATTATCTGGGTGCGGAGCTGCCTCAATCAGACTCCTTTGCAAATGTCATCGGGCGAGGGAAGAAGTAGAAGGGGAAGCCTCTAGGCGCTGCACATCCTCTCATAAGGAAAGTAGGAGTTAGGTCACCAGTGGTTATATCCACTGAGAGGTTGCTTGCCAGACTTCGCACAGCACGCAGAGCATTGCCTACATTTGTAACAGGTGGTGGGGCTGCAAGCCGATATTCAGTCCTTCACCGCCACGCTTCCCGCGCTGTCCTTTTTAATTGCAGGTTCGAGGCTGGTCACAGGAGAAAACAGTCTCTATCAGCAGTCCCGCAGCGGCGTCTCAGCCCCAGCCTCTCCGCGTGTGATGACAGCCTGCAAACGCGCAGGTTCGAGGGGCATGGCCGGCTCAGCGTTTTGTTATGCACAGCCCTCTCAGCGCGACATGGCCGCCGTTCCTCTCAGCCGCCGTCAGCCAGCCAAGTTGACGTGCCCGTCAAGATAGGAGCAGCGGATACTTCAGCGGCCGCCACACAGACCTCGGCGGCAGCCCACGCACAGTGCGCACACGTCGCGTGAGTCAGGTCTCTCACCGCAGTTGTATCTGTGGGGGTCGCGTCTGGGCTGCAGTGCCGGGCCCACTCGCCTCGTGGCCCACAGTGGCCTCGCGTAGCTTGGCAGGCCGGCTCCCCTCACCGATCGCTTCGCGCTCCACTCCTGGCAGATCTATCGGCAGGCGTTTCTCCGGGCAGACAGGTGCTGGAGCGCTGTCACTTTCACCGAAGCTCAGGCCGGCCCCATTCTTTCATGTAGCGCTGTCCTAACGATCCGAGATGGTGAAAAATTAGGATAATGGACGGATATTCATTCCAGGCTGCAGGAGCCTCACGGCAGTGCGGCCATTCTGCAAGTGCGCCCTCTAGCGCCCCCCGGAGATACATTTATTTCTCCTCTGTATCTGTCTAAAGATCAACTACCACTTGAATTGTGTTAACTTCCTGCTATGCTTTGGGCCACGGGTCCGAATGATGTTGGTTTGCTCAAAATTCCACCTTACGTGATCACTGTCAAGCCAGATGTTCAGTTGCCACGTATTCCTCAATACAAGATTTCTAGTGATGGTGAGAGAGCTCTGTTGGCTATTGTGTATGATTTAGTTCAGAAAGGTGTTGTTGAAGAAACGAGAGGAAACGTTTGCAACAGTCCTGTTTTGCCTGTCCTTCAACGTACTGATCCTTCTAAACCACCTGTCTATCGTTTTGTGATTGATCTTCGAGAGGTCAACAAAATTGCTGTCCCTCAATTTCCTGTTGTCCCGGATATTACTGCTTTGCTCACAATGATACCTGCTTCGGCTGCTTGGTTCTCAGTTATCAATTTCAAGAATGCTTTCTTTAGCATTCCTATTGCTGAGGAAAGTAGAGATCTCTTTGGTTTATCTCTCGGAGGCCGAAGCTTTAGATTTCAACGCGCACCTCAAGGCTACTGTGAGAGTCCCTCCATATATAGCCAAGCTTTCAAGTCCCAGCTGGACGCTTTCTCTTTGCCTTCAGGAGCTACTCTTATTCAGTATGTGGATGATTTGTTAGTGGCTGCTGATTCGGAAGCTGTCTGTAAAAATGCGACTGTTTTGCTTTTACAACATTTGTCTGATTTACAGCATAAGGTGTCACCCTCTAAGTTACAATATTGCCGCCAAGAGGTTACCTATTTAGGTAATCTCTTGTCGAAGGAGGGAAGGCGATTGACCCCAGAACGTATTCATGCAATTTCACGAATGTCCGTACCATCCACGCAACAGGAAGTGCGTGCCTTTTTGGGCATTACCTCCTATTGTAGGCAGTGGATTCCAAATGTTTTCCCTGTTGGCTAAACCTCTGTTGGCACTCACTCTGAAAGACACACCCCAACCTCTTCCTTGGACTGACGAATGTCAGAAGAGTTTTTCTGATTTATGTACTGCTTTGTGTTCTGCTCCTGTGTTGGGTACTCCAGATTATAGTACGCCTTTTACACTTTACGTGCATGAACGAGAAGGTTGTGCATTATCAGTTTTAACACAACAATTTGGAGACAAACAAAGGCCATGTGCCTATTTTTCGGCTACTTTGGATCCAGTAGCCAAGGCATTGCCTAGTTGTCTCAGAGCAACAGCAGCAGCGGCGATCTCTATTCGCCAATCTGCTGGATTGGTATTGGATCACACTCTTGTTGTTATGGTACCACATGCAGTAGATACTCTTTTGAACAGAACGAAAACGCAACATCTCACGAGTGCTCGCTTGTCTGGGTATGAGTTGACGCTTTTAGCAAGCCACATGCACATCAAACGATGCAATGTTTTGAATCCAACAATGTAGTTACCTACTCCAGAAGAGGAGGGTACACAAGATCAGCATGATTGTTTTCTCCAAACAGAGGAGGAAACTCAAGGCAGAATGGATTTAAAAGATACACCACTCGTGGATCCGGATGGGATCCTATGGGTAGATGGGTCATGTTTTAAGCTTCCTAATGGTGATACGACTGCAGCCTATGCTGTTACCACTTTGCATGCAGCAGTAGAAACTGCACGTATTACACACAATTCAGCACAAGCAGCTGAGTTGATTGCACTGACACGAGCGTGTGTGTTAGCGAAAGGAAAGAGAGTGACTGCTTACACCGATAGCCAATACGCCTTTGGCGTGGCTCATAGTTTTGGTCGCTTGTGGAAGGAAAGAGGATTCTTTACTTCCCATGGGACTAAAATATAGCATGGTCAGTTGGTTACTGACCTTCTTGAATCACTTGCCTTGCCTATCCAAATAGCAATTGTAAAGTGCAGGGCACATAAATGGATCACTGATGATGTGGGTCGTGGGAATGCATTTGCAGACGAAGTAGCGAAAGAAACAGCAAAGAACGTTAAAAACCATATGTATGTTGCAGACCCTGCAAACGGGGTCAGAGAAGGAGGTATGTGTGAAGACACAGTGGAAAGTGTGAAAATGATTCAAGCAGAAGCGACTGAGAAGGAATTAAGCAAGTGGAGAGAAAGTACGGGAATGTTGGATGAGACAGGATGTTGGACGGAATTGTCGGAACACCAACGATGGCTGTTACCAGATGCCTACGTACTACCTGTAGTTACTATGGCGCATGGTCCAGCTCATATCAGTGCGAAAGGAATATGTAAGCTTCTGGCTCCAGTATGGCAGAATGAAGATATTCCTAAATGTGCGGAAAATGTGGTGAAGCATTATATTATATTATAATGCATAATCCAGGAAAGGGAACTCCAACTCCGTCAGGTCATTTTTCACCCCCTACGTATCCTTTTGAGGTTTTACAAATAGATTACATTCATATGAAACGTTCCAACAACCTCAAGTATGTCCTTGTGGTGGTTTTTGCCTTTTCCAGATGGATAGAGGCTTACCCCCTAAAGGATAATACTGCCTTGTCCACTGCTAAAGTCCTCTTGAAAGAATTTTTCCCAAGGTTCGGTTTGCCGCGCATTGTCTGGAGTGACAATGGAAGTGAATTTATGAGTCAAATTATGCAGAAGGTGTGTGTGGGTCTTGGAACTAGACAGAAATTCCATGTGGCAAACCATCCTCAGTCAGCGGGTTTGGTAGAGTGCTATAATGGCACTCTCAAGCTCAAATTAGCGAAGATTCAGGCCAGCACAGGCCTCGCTTGGCCTGACGCTTTACCTTTGGCACTCCTCTCTACGAGAACAACTGTGCATTCTCGTTTAGGACTTAGTCCTTATGAGGTCATTTTCGAACGCCCAGCCAATGTTTGGGGAGTTCCTCGACCAAAGAAATATTCTGACATTCCATATCCATTGTTGGTTGACTACTTGCATGACCTCACCACTAAATTACGTGTTATTCATCAACAGGTCCAAAACGCTTTGCCAGAGGCTTCCTTAGATCCAGGTCATTCCATTCGACCTGGCGACATTGTCTGCCTCAAGAATTTCCAGAGGAAGAAGAATCTGGAACCTCGTTGGGAGCCACCGCGACAAGTGCTTTTGACGACACATACAGCTGTGAAAGTCGCCGGAAAGAAAAACTGGGTTCACGGCGTGCACTGTAAGAGGGTACCCCTGCCTTTACCTTATGATCAGTGGGTTCAAGAAGGCATTGGCGATAGTGAATGTGAGAAAGTACCCAGATTTGTACCTTTTAGTAGTGCACGCCTGGACTGGACAAACTCTGAGAAAGAAGATGATGATGTGCTGCAAGAAGCTGTACCACCACATCTAAAACTGGACACGACTAACCCAGAGCCTCTGTTCCAGGACCAAACGATACCTGGCAAGATACGGTACAACCTAAGACCTACAACTGAACTGTGTTTTCTTTTCTTTTTGATTACCTTTTTTTTGGGGGGGAAAGACATTTCCTTTCCACTATCCATCAAGTTGCAGGGTCACGGTAGGAGTCTTAGGCTGTGACCTGAATAGTGACTAGGTCAACAGGACTTGCAGTGTCATAGGACGGCTAATAATCACACCTAAGTGATCTAGGAAGATTACCGTTAGCAACGCCTTTAGAGAAATGGATACTGAGATGGAAGGGAATGATGTTATGATTGTAAAAAGAAACAAGTACATGAAATTGGTGTTTAGTCGATGTGGCATAGCATTATGTATTATAGTGTGTTTATGTAGTTTATTAGCTTGTGTGGGATGGGTTGTCCACACTATGCAGCAAGCACCTGTTACAACTTCTGTTCCTTTGCTCTCTTCTTCTACTAACTCTCCGCATAAGTTCTACACACTCCCAGACCATGAACAAGTTAGGAGACCAGAATATTTCAATAATTCATTCATCCAGTTATTACATCAGCATCAACTGGTAGTTAACACTACTGACTGTTGGGTCTGTGGGCTTATGCCCCATAACGCTGAGAAAGGGATGCCATATTTAGTTCTCCCGTTTTCATATGAAGGTTCTGCTTGGGCTTATTTGGCTATGTTTTCCAATGCATATCACAATCAGCTTCGATATCCTCCTGGCGATATATATACTGGTGGATCAGACTATAGTCATAGTCCTTTGATAAAGGGAATAGTGACTATGGTTAAAATTGCTGACAGTAGTAAGATTCCCGTGGACGAGAAACGAGCATATGATGGTTGTAATGTGACTTGTTACATTATTAGCCTCACTGACAGGGCTAAAGAAAGAAGATCCTTACCAATTTGGACTGTACCTCATAAAAGTATTCTATGTTTGCAAGTAGCTGGTCAGAATAATAAGAATGAACAGGAAAAGAGTGTTTGTTCTCATACTTATGTCTATTCCCCCTTGATTTCTTCTCCGTTAGTACCATCTCATGGTACATATTTTGTCTGTCACGATAGGGCCTATACATGGCTTCCCGCCTATTTTTCAGGAACGTGCTATATAGCTTTTCTTCTTCCCCCTACATACACTGCTCCTTCGAGTCATCACAGGAAAAGATATGTTAGAGGGGTTATTGATTCTGGAGACACAGCTGGACAAGAGGGAGGATACTTTATTAAAGGGTTTCTTCCCTTTTGGGGCCCAATGGTCAATAGCAGAAACATTAGACAGTTGGTTTGTGTTGTCGAAGCTACGATAAATGTAACTTCCGGAGCCTTGAGTAACTTGACGGCTGAACTTCAGGCGGATCGCCTCATGACTTTACAAAACCGAATGGTTTTGGACATTGTCCTTGCTGGCAGAGGAGGAGTTTGTAAACTGATTGGGTCTAGTTACTGCATTTACATTCCTGATAATGCTCCTACAGTATACCAAGCCATTTCTAAGTTACATGTCATTTTCGAGTCTATTCATCAGGACTCAGGAGATTGGTCTGTGATGGGATGTGGGACACCCCCGCGCCGCACGGCCACCAGCTGCTGCGTGTGTGCCCCATTGCCTTGCCCTCTGCCTCGCTGCCTCGCTGCCGGCTGCCGGCTGACTCCGCTGCTGTTTGTTTTTCGTTGTTTTGTCCATCATTTGTGCCTGTATTTTTTTTTCCTCCGCTGCTGGTTGTTTTTCTTTGTTTTGTCCTTCACTTGTGCCTGTATTTTTTTCCTCCGCTGCTGTTTGTTTTTCTTAGTTTTGACCATCATTTGTGCCTGTAATTTTTTCCTTACGTTTGTGCCCGTGTTAGCGCTCTGACCTCATTTGTGCCTGTATTGTTGAGATATCTGTTGCACGTGCTAGCGTTCTCCTCCCTGGTTTCCCGCCTATCTCGCCGCCCTCCGTCTTCCCTCCCCGCTCCCCGCTCCCGCCACCACCGCTTACCCCGCCCCTTTTTTCATTCTGTTCCCTCCCCGCTCCTGCCTCCCAGCTGCTCCGCCCACCCGCGCACTTGGCCTTATATGGCGACCGCGCGGCGCAGGTGAGTGTGACCCACTTGTGGGACACCCCCGCGCCGCACGGCCACCAGCTGCTGCGTGTGTGCCCCATTGCCTTGCCCTCTGCCTCGCTGCCTCGCTGCCGGCTGCCGGCTGACTCCGCTGCTGTTTGTTTTTCGTTGTTTTGTCCATCATTTGTGCCTGTATTTTTTTTTTTCCTCCGCTGCTGGTTGTTTTTCTTTGTTTTGTCCTTCACTTGTGCCTGTATTTTTTTCCTCCGCTGCTGTTTGTTTTTCTTAGTTTTGACCATCATTTGTGCCTGTAATTTTTTCCTTACGTTTGTGCCCGTGTTAGCGCTCTGACCTCATTTGTGCCTGTATTGTTGAGATATCTGTTGCCCGTGCTAGCGTTCTCCTCCCTGGTTTCCCGCCTATCTCGCCGCCCTCCGTCTTCCCTCCCCGCTCCCCGCTCCCGCCACCACCGCTTACCCCGCCCCTTTTTTCATTCTGTTCCCTCCCCGATCCTGCCTCCCAGCTTCTCCGCCCACCCACGCACTTCGCCTTATATGGCGACCGTGCGAACGCGCAGCGTTGACGCGCAGCGGGCGCGCCGATTGTGCGCCGAAGGCGCGCCAAAGGTAAGCCCGTCTGCGCCCGTCCGCACCTGGACCGCGCCCAGGGCCAGGACCCCTGGCCCACGAAGACCCCGACCGACCCGCCTGACGTACTCCGCCGCCACCCTCATCGCACTCAACACCGGCCGACAGCCAGAATGCCACCAAGCCACCCCACGACGCTCCCACGGACCGTTCAGCTGCCACGCCTGCAAGTTCTCCTGCACCCGGACCTGCCTCACACCAGCTCCCGCCAAGTCGAACACCAGCAGCACCCACCTCAAGTGCATCCTGCTCAACACCCGCTCCGTCCACAGGCACGCCATCGAACTCTGGAACCTCCTAGACGCCACAGCCCCTGACGTTGCCTTCCTCACGGAGACCTGGATGAACACCTCTTCAGCCCCCGACATCGCCATTGCCATCCCAGAGGGCTACAAGATCGTCCGGAGGGACCGCAACGCCAACCAGATGGGAGGAGGCATCGCCATCATCCACAGGAACACCATCCGTCTCACGACCAGCACCGACAACACCCTGACCAGCGCCGAACACCTGCATTTCCAGATCCACACCAACCCAAACACCACCCTCAGAGGCACCCTGATCTACCGACCTCCGGGACCACGCACACAATTCAGCGAGGACATTGCCGACTTCGTCAGCCCGCATGCCCTCCCCTCCGCTAACTACATCCTCCTGGGGGACTTCAACTTCCATCTGGAGAACAACAACGACCGCAACACCAGCACCCTGCTCGACAACCTCGCCAATCTCGGACTCAAGCAGCTGGTGTCCACCCCCACCCACCTCGCCGGACACACACTCGACGCCGTCTTCTCATCCAGCAAAGACGTCGCCTTCAGCCAAGCCACAGAACTCCACTGGACGGACCACAGCTGCGTCCACTTCGCCTTCAAGAGAACGACGACCCACCACCACCAGCAACAGGCCGCCCGCAGAAGCTGGAACAAGATCACAGCAGACCAGCTCGACACCTCCCTGAGCCAGCACCCTCCTGCCAGCTCAGCGAACCCCAGCCAGGCAGCCGAGAACCTCACGAAGTGGATCAGCATCTGCGCGGACGAGCTCGCCCTGCTGAGGACCCCGCCCAGCAGACCCGGCAGCAAGAAAGCCCCATGGTTCACCGACGAACTCAAGAGCTCCAAGAAGAACTGCCGAGCCCTCGAGAAAGTCTGGAGAAGGGAACCTACACCGGACAACAGGACCACCCTCAAACTGGCCACTCGGAAGCACCACCAGCTGATCCGCGCCGCCAAGAAAACTGCATTCAAGGACCGGCTGGACAACAACGCACACAACAGCAAGGAACTCTTCAACATCGTGAAAGAGCTTTCCAACCCCAGCGCAGGAAACAACGACATCACCCCATCGCAAGACCTCTGCGACTCCCTCGCTTCTTACTTCCACAACAAGATCGCGGACATACACAACAGCTTCAACAAACAACCAACGCACACCAGGACCGAACAACCACCCCCCACCACCACCCTCCACGCCTGAACCCCGATCAGCACCGAAGACACCATCCGCACGATGAACTCCATCCACTCCGGATCACCGACCGACCCCTGCCCTTACCACATCTTCAACAAGGCCGACGCTGTCATCGCACCCCACCTGCGAGACATCATCAACACATCCTTCGACACCGCCACCTTCCCTGAGAGCTGGAAGCACGCCGAACTCAGCGCTCTACTCAAGAAACCAACAGCGGACCCCACCGAACTCAAGAACTACCGCCCCATCTCGCTCCTCCCGTTTCCAGCCAAAGTCATCGAGAAGACCGTCAACAAGCAGATGGCCGCCTTCCTCGAGACGAATGGATCCCTCGACCCCTCACAGTCCGGTTTCCTAGCCAATCACAGCACCGAGACCGCCCTCATCGCCGCCACCGATGACATCCGAGCCCTGATGGACAACGGAGAAACAGCGGCCCTCATCCTCCTAGACCTCTCCGTGGCATTCGACACTGTCTGCCACCGCACCCTAGTACAGCGCCTCAGCAACGTCGGAATCCGGGACAAGGCGCTGGAATGGATCATCTCCTTCCTCGACGGAAGAACACAGAGAGTCCGCCTACCACCGTACAAGTCAGAGGCCTCCGAAGTCATCTGCGGCGTCCCTCAAGGATCCTCTCTGAGCCCCACCCTCTTCAACGTCTACATGAGCCCCCTCGCGGCTATCGCACGCCAACACAACCTCAGCATAATCTCCTACGCCGACGACACCCAGCTGATCCTCTCCCTGACCAACGACCCCGCCACCGCCAGAGCCAGCCTACACCAAGGGATGAAAGAGGTAGCCGAGTGGATGACGACCAGCCGCCTGAAACTGAACTCGGACAAGACGGAGGTCCTCATCCTGGGCTCCTCACCCTCCGCCTGGGACGACTCCTGGTGGCCTCCCGCCCTGGGCACCGCACCCAAACCGACAGACCATGCACGCAACCTGGGCTTCATCCTGGACTCCTCCCTCTCCATGACCAGGCAAGTCAACAACGTCTCCTCGGCGTGCTTCAACATCCTACGCATGCTACGGAAGATCTTCTGGTGGATCCCCACCGAGACCAGGAAGACCGTCACCCAGGCCCTCGTCACTAGCCGACTGGACTACGGCAACGCCCTCTACGCCGGTACCACCGCCAAGCTCCAGAAGAGACTCCAGCGGATCCAGAACGCCTCAGCCAGACTCGTCCTCGACATCCCACGACACAGCCACATCTCCGGACATCTGAGAGACCTTCACTGGCTCCCCGTCAACAAAAGAATCACCTTCCGCCTCCTCACCCACGCACACAAAGCCCTACACGACCAAGGCCCGAGCTACCTCAACAGCCGGATCAACTTCTACGCTCCCAAACGCCACCTCCGATCAGCCAACCACGCCCTCGCCGCCGTCCCCCGCATCCGAAGAGCAACTACAGGAGGAAGGTCCTTCTCCTACCTGGCCGCCAAGACCTGGAACTCCCTCCCGACCGACCTGCGCCTGACCCAAGACCACCTCTCCTTCAGGAAGAAGCTGAAGACCTGGCTGTTCGAGCAGTAGCGGCACCCCCCCCTCCCCCAAGCGCCTTGAGACCCTACGGGTATGTAGCGCGCTCTATAAGTGTCATTGATTGATTGATTGATTGATTGATGGTTTTGGGGACTACTGTCCACTTGGGGATGGAAAGTGTTAACTTTCCTTGGAATGATTTTAGCCATCATTTTCTCTTGTTGTCTCTGTTTGCAATGTGGTCCTGGCATCTGTGGTCTTTGTGCCACCTTGTGTGTTCCCACGACTGTGTCACAGCAAACAGAGAACATTAAAATGATGTTGCAGCAACAGCTCAATGACCTCATGACCATTGACATTGACTCAGACTAGCGTGAGCCATCGGGTTTTGCCTGAGTAATGGCAAAAGGAGGGTCTGTGGTTCTGCGATTTTCGAGTTCGCTTCGTAGTCAGCCACCATTTTGTGACAGCCGCCATTTTGTGTTGCCCTCACTCAGGCGACACGGCGAACATAGTGTTTTTGCCTTTTCAGCTGCTCGCCTCTCCTGTTAAAAAGTAACCCTTTGTCCTTGTTTGTGAAACTGGTGTCAGGGACTGGCCGAGTTAGTTAATCCATGTCTAGACTGATTGATCCTTGTCTTAGTTGACTGTTTAGGTCTCACCATTCTTCCTCTATTTTATCTTGTTTAACTGGCCTTCACTATTCTCTCCGTGTATTCTCTTGTTACACAACTGTCCTTTGAGGCTCGCAAATACGTCCTGCCACCTGCAAATTGAATTACATGCACTAGCATTGATTAACTTGAGGGGAGGGGAGAACACAGGTCTGAAAGAAGGGCGTATACAAGATACTCAATAGCTTGTTTTCGAACTTTTCCCATTTGTCAGTTTTGTATGTTTTGGGAGTGGTTATTGTAAATGTGTATGGTATAAAAGACTGTTCAAGAATGAATAATGAAGTCAGTGCACTCCCTATTAGCTGTTGTGTCCAATGCTGAAAAAACTAGAACATGAGTGCGTGCTATCTGGTGAAAAGGCGGCCAGCCTGACAAAACAGATCAACAGCTAGTGGAAAACCACTGGTATACCAGATGCAGTGCTAGTGTAGAGTATGACGCTTACTAACAAAAGCACTCAAAAAATGTTTGTATGTTATTGAATACACTTTTGTATTATCCAAAAACAATTTATGATCAATACAATATTTGGTTAACG
Organism: Lissotriton helveticus; assembly: GCF_964261635.1. Taxonomy (NCBI): domain Eukaryota; kingdom Metazoa; phylum Chordata; class Amphibia; order Caudata; family Salamandridae; genus Lissotriton; species Lissotriton helveticus. The sequence continues at coordinate 41,815,775 of NC_136059.1, forward strand.
AAACATTCCATTAAAAGAAAATCATGAATTTTCGAAAATTGATGCAAAACGGTAATATACAAAGATACAAATTGTTGTAGAGTCACATCTGCAGCTTCGTTAAAAATTGTACACAAGAGAAATTGGTTACATTATTCACAATGCAAAATCAGTCTTCCGGATCATGCCCAATGCATTTCGGGATTATATCCCTTCTTCAGGGGCACTGTAAGGGAATGATGAAAAAAATATACATGTAACGAAGCCAACTGTTGAGAAAGCATACTTGTTGCTTTTAAGAACAGCGTATGACAGTGTCCAGGGTATCACGAGCGTGATTTGTACATAGTATAAAAAATAACTCCTTATGTATCAGCTGTTAGTCAGCGTGTGGCATGCAAAAGGGAAACAGTGAAAATGAATCCATAAGATTGAAGCGCACTTGAGAACGTATAAATGCGCAATCACGTAAAAAATGTGAAAGACAGCACCTGTCTGAGTGTCACCCAGCGTTAATCTGCATGCATTGACAGTGAGGCGTTAGAAGCGTGCATGTAGAATAAAACCGCTAGTGCCAATGAAGGCACCCAAAGAAATTACTGAAGCATCAGTCCATAAAATACTTACTATGACTGAATACTGTGAAGGAAGAAGGTCCACTGTTGTGTGACCAAGAGAACGCGATGTCTGACTATAAACACAAACGAGAAACGATTGTAATCATGGATATTTATTGGGAAAAACCGAATCATGTCTGGCATGAGATATATATACGTGGTACTTACTATAACACTGCTAACTTGTCACCGATGACAGAGACCTCTGAAAAATATCATCTGTGATTCAAAAAGAAACGCCACGTGTTAGAATGAATGTTTCTGAGACACAAGTTGTAGTGTGGTAAAGTGCGTGTCCAGTTAAGAGAACGTTTAAACTTGTTACCTGCACATCAGAAAACTGGTCGTGTAGGACGCTAGCCGCGGGGTCGCGGTATCGCGTATGGTTGCATCAGTCACAGTGCCTAGAAATGGAGTCTGTGAAATAAAATAAAGACATGTGCTCACGTTAGTGAGTGTCACTGTATGATAAAATACCAGTAAGGAAAAGCGATAGAAAACTATTGCTAAGGGATGTGATTCTTACCACTTGGTTGGACGGGAACTTCTGAGATGCTGGATCGAACAAAAGTGTTCGCCAGATCGCGCTGCATTTATGATTTGTGAGGGGAAACTGGAGCTAGAAAAGGGACTGGCTGGGGCGGCCATCTTTGAGTGGTGTAAGTAATGTAACAACTGAGAGGATGTCGAAAAAAATCGGACATGAACCACGAAATGAAAAGAAATGATCAGAACTGCTATAATGTTCTAGATCCGAGGTGAAAACGAAATGAAAACGAAATGAAATTGAAAAACTGAAAAGAATGAGAATGAAAAGAATGGAAATATAAGGCCTGGTGTAAACTAGATTGCCAAAAACGGGAATATGACCTGTGCCCTGGTATAAGCTGGAGTGGGAACAAAGACAGGAGTAGGGGAACTCCTGAAATGTTGAATGTGCGGCTTTGAAGAAAGAGGGTGCAAAGGGTGAAAAGTGATGGTGAATAAACCGTATTTCCCGTGCATGTATAGTGAAAAACCTTATAGCCCATTGTGTAAAAACCGACTGAACGAACAGCTGATTCATTCACAAAACTGCAGAGACACATAGGGGACACACGTATCTTACAAAAAACATATCAATTCGATTCTGTCATTGAGACCCCCTGGTGTTAACGTCTGCAAAAACTTGATCCACCATGCCTCCCTCTGAGCTAATATTCTTTCAGGATTTTGACCCTCAATGAATTTCAATGCTTCAAGAATGACAAACTGTAATTGTGCTATGGTGTGGTAATTTTCAAGCCAATGTGTAGCAAAGTAAGATTTAACAGACTTAGTGCGAATAGTACTCTTATGCTCTGTGATTCTAATCTTTATTTTGAGTGAGGTTTTTCCCACGTAAAGTAATTCACACGGACATTTGATTGCATATATGAGATTACTTGTGTTGCAATCACTGTTATGTATGAGTGTAATTGGTTTGCCTGAGTGTGGATGGTGAATCACATTTCCCATGATGACATTATTGCAGTGTATGCAGTTCAAACATTTGTGAATACCCTTGAATTGTTGTGTAGTTGGTATTCTACTCGAAAGTATGTCTTTGATATTTTTGCTGCGGGTGTATGCAAATAAAGTCACTTGATCGAATAACCCGTTAAAGTCAGGTTCACCACAGAGTAAATCCCATCTAGACTTGACTATTTTCTTGATCGTATGTGATCGTGTTGAAAATTTAGACACGAATATCAAACGATTGGTTGCTGGTTTGACTTCTGACCTGAGTAAACTGTCACGATCTCGTGATTGTGTTTTAGTAACTGCGATTTCGAGGATATTTTCCGGGTATCCACGATCCATAAACTTGTTCCTCTGTGTTTGCAGTGCCTCTTGCACCGTGTTCTCATCAGAGATAATGGGCCCGATTCACAGAATGAACTTAAGACTAAATCCTAAACTTACTACTATTTGGTATTCACAGAATGCACTTACTACTTTCGGGATTCAGAGAGTGAACCTACTACTTTCGGGATTCACAGAATAAACGTACTACTTTCGGTATTCACAGAATAGATTTAAGACTACTAACTCTAAGTCCGAAATCGGGGAGTAAATTCCGGCCCGGAGGCGGAGCTTACGGCCCAGAGGCGGAGCTTACGACCCGGAGGCGGAGCTTCCGGCCCGGAGGCGGAGCTTCCGGCCCGGAGTCGGAGCTTGCGGCCCAGAGTTGGAGATTTCAGCATGGCAAAAATCCCCACCTCCGAGCCGTAAGCTCCGCCTCCGGGCCATAAGCTCCGCCTCTGGGCCGTAAGCTCCGCCTCCGGGCCGTAAGCTCCGCCTCCTGGCCGTAAGCTCCGCCTCCTGGCCGGAATTTACTCCCCGATTTCGGATTTAGAGTTAGTAGTCTTAAATCTATTCTGTGAATACCGAAAGTAGTAAATTTATTCTGTGAATCCCGAAAGTAGTAAGTTCACTCTGTGAATCCCGAAAGTAGTAAGTGCATTCTGTGAATACCAAATAGTTGTAAGTTTAGGATTTAGTCTTAAGTTCATTCTGTGAATCGGGCCCAATGCGTTTAAGTCTCAACATTTGAGACAAAGAAATTACTGAAGCATCAGTCCATAAAATACTTACTATGACTGAATACTGTGAAGGAAGAAGATCCACTGTTGTGTGACCAAGAGAACGCGATGTCTGACTATAAACACAAACGAGAAACGATTGTAATCATGGATACTTATTGGGATGAAAACTAGAATGCAGTAAAAGGTTGTTCCTATCTGTAGGCTTTGTGAATACTGATGTCTCAAGAGAATTGTTGTTCTTGCTGATTAGTACATCTAAATATGAAATACTGTGTTGACTAATGGAATGGGTGAATTTAATCCTTTCATGCTTGGTGTTAAGGAAGCATTCAGATGGGCTGGTTTCTGTACAATGTCTCTAAGGCAAATGAAAATGGGCATTTTGTAACAGTCAAGCAAACAAAGATCCAGCTTGACAGAATATTTAACTGTCAAACAAGCCGTGTTTTACTGCCTTCCTGAATCAAACTGAGCTGTGGACCACCGGAACATCATAGCAAACCCATCTGCTTCAATATCTCCTCATGTTCATTTAGGCCTGCGGACACCGAGTTTAAAATATGTATCCACTTAAATTCTTTCCTGTTGAGGGCAAGTGTAATTGAGCCCCCCCTTGGGTTAGCGTTAAGTTTTTTCAATCACCCTCCAACGAATGCTCTCTGGATTGTGGTTGTGGCTAGTGAAGTGGTCCACTAGTGGTGCACCCTGAACTTTGCATCTGATCTTGCTCATATGTTGTAAGATTCTCATTTTCACTTTTTGCGTCGTCTGCCTACATATGGTGTGTTACAAGGACACAGGATAATGTAGATGACATTGGTGGTGTTGTAGTTTGTCAAGGACGCAATCTGTATGTTTTGTTTCTGTGTGCAAAAGATGAGCCTTCCATACTGAGTGGGCAGACTTTGCATGTTCCACACTTGGAATGACCCACGATTGGCGGGAGCCCCAGTTGGTCTCTCAGGTTGGGCGGTGTAGGAGGTTCTAGAAAGGCTATTACGACACTGTCCGTTATATTGCGACCTCTCTTGAATGCAAGCAACGGGTTTTCTTCCGTCTTGAGTTCTGGCGCAACCAAATTCCAGTATTTCATCACTGTCTTTTTCCCCATGTTACTCTTTGAGTGAAAGGTGGTGACACATACTATGTTGTCTGTTGCTGGTTTCTTATCCTTTGGGCTAAGGAGCTGGTCTCTAGGGCAAAACCAGGCCCTCTTCTTGGCACGTTTGAGCAGGCCCAATGGGTAGCCTCGTTCACGTAGGCGTTTGGTCAGAACCTCCTCACTCTCCTTGAAGAAGTCGGGCCTTCTGGAACAATTCCTTCTCATTCGTAAGTACTGGCCATAGGGCAAGTTATCTCGAAGGTTGCGGGATGATGAGAGTCATATTTCAGCAGGATGTTTCTCTCTGTTGCTTTCCTGTAGAGGTCACTGTAAATCATTCCATTCTCCACTTGAAATGAGAGGTCTAGGAAAGCTATCGTGTTGCGATCGTATGTTATTGTGAACTGGATGTCTTTATTTCTTTCATTCAGCCACTTGAAGAACTTCTGTAGATTGGATTCCGTGCCTGACCAAATCATGACATCGTCGATGTATGGGTTTTCATGCGTGTACAAGTGTTCCTCTTCGTAGTTATCCGTATATATAATCGCCAGGCTTGGTGCATAGGTAGCACCCATAGCCACTCCCTTGCATTGATAGTAGAACTGGTGTTTAAAGAGGAAGTAGTTCTTTTTCATCGCAATTTCTAGGAGGTCAATCAGGAAATTTGTTGGTATCCATTGAGGTGCTGGCCGTTTGTCCAGTATTCCTCTAATGACTTTGATTGCCTTGTTCTGTGGTATGGAGGTGTAAAGTGAAGAGACATCCAATGTTACCATAAACTGCATGGTGTTGTCATATAGTTGGTTCTCCAGTAATTGTATAATGTGCATTGAATAGCGCACATAAGACTTCGTCTGTGGGACCAGCGGTTGTAGGAAATGGTCTATGAATTGATTTATCGGCTCTAGTACTGAGCCACAGCCTGATATGATGGGTCTACCAGGCGGGCTTGTCATGCTTTTGTGAACCTTGGGCAGCGTGTATATGGTAGGAATCCTTGGTTCCTTTTTTATTAAGAAATCCTTTTCCGCCGTGCTCAGAAAACCTTTGCTGACACCCTCTTCTGTGAGGATACCAATGTGTGACTTGATGCTTGATGTCGGCTCTCTAGGGGTTGGTTGGTAGCTTTCTCTAACCCCGAGTTGTTGTTCAATCTCACTGACATAATCCTGAGTATTTTGCAGTACCACTGCTCATCCCTTGTCAGCCGCCTTTACTACAATGGAATGGTTCTCACTCAAACCCTTTAGGGCCATTTTTTCTTCTTTAGTGACATTGTATTTTATGTATTGCCTCTCATCAAGGGATTTCAAAACTCCTAGCATTATGACTGGCTCGAATGCCAATATACGTTGACTCATGCAATATGATCCAGGTGTGAATGTAGAAATGGGTTTGAAAGGTTTTGCTGCTTGCTTGCGCGTGTACTCATTTCTTCCAAAATAGTATTTCAGCCTCACTTTACGAAATAATTTTTGTAGCTCCAACTTTGTGGGGAAGGAATCCTGTATGCTAGTGGGGACAAAGGAGAGCCCCTTACTCAGGACCTCTCTTTCAGCCAGGGAAACTACATGGTCCGAGAGGTTGATGATGGAGTCCCTTATGTGCATAGTGGGTCGGGGATGCTGTGATCTATTAGTTCTCCCACTCTCACTTGCTAGTTGACCTGTAGCTCCAGATGCGGTACATGCATTGTTTGACATGTCTAATCCTGTTGTCTCTATGTTGTCCTTTGTATTTTGCTATGCGGTTGGCTTTATGCAGACAATGTAATCACTGGTGATCATTCCAGTAGTTGTCAGCGATGCTGCCGATGCGCATGCTGTATCTTGTGTTGTCATCTTCGCTTTATTTTTCGATGATGTTGATGCCACTTCAGCGGTGAGGAGTTGTAACTCTTCTGTTACCATCGGTATGTTTGATGTGTTCTTCGCTTTATTTTCCAATGATGTTGATGCCACTTCAGTGGTGAGGAGTTGTAACAGGTCTGTTACCATCAGTATGTTTGATGGGAGGAGTTGTATCTCTTCTGTTACCATCGGTATGTTTGTTTTCGTGTGGAGATCTCCCCATATGCCTCTGGTTGGTAGAACCTCACACGTGTGTTGCCTCTCAAGCTCATCTTCCTCTGTTCCATCTTCTTTGAGGGGCCCAACCCTGGTCGGCAATTCCACCCCGGTTGAACTGGCGGTAACCTTGGTCTAAAAAATGCTGCTGCTGGGGGGCTTGGGGGCCTTGTCTAATCGTTGACGGTCCTTCTTGCTCAGAGTCAGAGCCGCTGCCAATGGAAGAGTTGGAAAAGGTGTAGAAGCGCCTTGGTCCTTGCCTGCTTCTATTGGTGAAAAATCCTTGTTCGTCCTGCTGGTAATATTCGTCAGCTAGATATGGGTAAGTGTATTTCGTGTGGTAATTACGGATATCCTTTGCCAGTTTAGCCAATTTCCTATTCAGGGTCACTGTATTGAATTCTGAGAGTGCTTTTTCGGCACGTTCTAGAGCCTCTTTGGCGTTGGTCAGTGCACTGTCCTCTAGAATTTCTTTTTTACGGTCAGCTATCTCTTGTGTTAATTTCTTGACGTATTCAATGGCCGTCTCCACTCCTAGCACGACCCAGTGCCTGGAACAGTTATTTGCCACAATACTGAAGCCTTCCCTGAATTCTTGCACATCAATGAATATTGCAGGCTCGTTTCTGACTTGTCGGCTTTTTGGGATTATGTTTGCCGAGATATATTTCGTTAGCACATGCCCATGGAGGCGTGATCTAATCAATTTCTTATCCAATCGTTCAATTTTGAGTAATTTTTCATTAAATGTAGCATCAATTGAAGTGCGGTCGGCACCCAGGAGGAAGTTTGATGCTCCCTGCTCCTGTATCAGTCTAGCGATATAGTCTTCATTGTATGAGAGGGTGTCCTTGTCTGACATATTAGATGTGATCTCACATTCAGTTAGCGGCTAGTAGCGTAAAAGAAAACAAATTCTATAAAAGAACCCTCGCAGGTCAGCACCTGCAAAGTTATGTTTAAAAAAAAAAGGGGTGACCCTGTGTCCCTCAGAACCTGGGTATTCAATAATTAAACAAGACAATGGGTCTGTCGGGTAAGACAGATTATTTGGAAGAGGCTTATTAATGCAAAAAAACACAAAAGCGTTATATTGTGCAAATTGTAACAAGATTACTTTCATTTATATCTGAATTACTTCATTCAAGGATAGCATATAATGCATGATAAGATCTTGATAAGAAGGTGCAATGGGTGACTTTTTGGTGAAAAGAGGTGCTTAATTAGTATAATAATATATACAGGGGGGGAAATGTAGTATGTACACATATATACAAGGTAATTACAAAGGCCAGATATTGATTTACAACCAAGGATTCTTAGGATTTCTGTTTGGATCCCAGTGTTTTTGGACCTATGAATGCGTCGACGTTTCGACCCTCATGCGCCCCAATTGGTGGTTGCGGCGGGTCTTTCTCAAGACAAGAAAGAGATGACAGTCTGAAAGAGGAATAAAGACTGTGTATCAGAGAGGTTGGTGGTGCCAAAAATATTGCACCAAGGAGAGCTGGAAGTGGGTTAGTGATACTCACTTAATAGTCAGATAGGGGACCCTCAGTCTGAATCACTGTGGCACAATGGCCCGTCGTATCTGTGGAGGAGGATGCAAAGTCTTAAAATCAAGGCTGCCCTCTTAGTGGGTGGTGCTAAGCTGTGTCAGAGGCCGCACCTAGATTAGATGACCCGGGGAGCCCAGTGGAAACTCCAAAACCAGGTACTCAAGTGTACGAGTACACACTCTCGGGTAATCATGCATAGTGCTCGAAGGAGATGTCATTCAAAACGTGAAGGACCTGAGTCTGTCAGCGTGAGCGTAGCTTCGGCGCTTAGATGCATGTAGGAAAAGTGCTTAACTGTATCCCTTGTTCTGACACAAGGGCGCTGTACTTGCGGTTTTGAGTGGTGGCGCGCTTGTGATATCGATAAGCGTATCAATCCCACAATAAAAAGCACATCACTGAATGTGCCTAAAGACGGTGTAGTTCTAAGGTGCGGAAACTAGCAGTGAGCTAACTGTATTGGTGAGGGGTGGCTTGTTAATCCCATAATAAAGGAACATCTCTGATTGTGCCCATAAGCGCTGTGGTTCTAAGGTGCGGAAACTAACAGCGAGCCACCTGGGATGGGGGAGGGGTGGTGTTTGGGATTCTTACCCAAATTAGGCGGTTCAATCGTGTGCGATCGGAGGTGCGCAGTTCCTCTCGATGTCAGCATCCGTGCTGGGCAGTCAACCCGCGGTAATGAGGAGCGGGTTAAAGCAGTTCCAGCGTGCACGCCGAACGCGTTTGTTGCTGAGCAACGACGTGAACTGCTTACTATATCACGCAGCCAGCGTGGTGCGGCTGGAATGTTCATTGCTAAGTGACGTATCACGCGATGAGCGTGGTACGGCAAACGTGTACCACTACTCCTACTCTCATCAAGCAATTCATGAGGGAGGGCGCACAACTACTGAATAGAGTTATGCCAGTACAATTAATGATAATAATGCGTGCAATTGTTGCAGGAGGACACAATCTGGAAGCACACGTGACGGATCATCAATCCATAAGTTACAATACAATACAATAAGATGGTATGGTACATATTCAAGGAAGATGCAACATTAATTGTTGGTGTATCGAGTTTAACTGCATGTACATATCTGGTGCTCTAAATCATCTTAAAAACTAAGCTGCATAGTTCATAAGTCAATTAATTCCTGAGTGTACATGGATGTGGAAATTGCATGTCCGGGAGCATTCAGATGGGCTGGTTTCTGTACAATGTCTCTAAGGCAAATGAAAATGGGCATTTTGTAACAGTCAAGCAAACAAAGATCCAGCTGGACAGAATATTATATTGTCAAACAAGCTGTGTTGTACTGCCTTCCTGAAGCAAACTGAGCTGTGGACCACCTAAACATCATAGCAAACCCATCTGCTTCCATATCTCCTCATGTTCATTTAGGCCTGAGGACACCGAGTTCAAAATATGTATCCACAAACATTCTTTCCTGTTGAGGGCAAGTGTCATTGAGCCCCCCCTTGGGGGGGCTCATGCATCTAAGCACCGAAGCTACGCTCACGCTGACAGACTCAGGTCCTTCACCATTTGAATCACATCTCCTTCGAGCACTATGCATGGTTACTCGAGAGTACGTATTCGTACACTTGAGTACCTGGTTTTGGAGTTTCCACTGGGCTCCCTGGTTCATCTAATCTAGGTGTGGCCTCTGACCAGCTGGGTCAGCACTCCAAAGCTTAGAACCACCCATTATGAGGGCAACCTTGGTTTTAAGACTTTGCATCCTCCTCCACAGATAAGACGGGCCATTGTGCCACAGTGATTCAGACTGAGGGTTCCCTATCTGAATATTAAGTGAGTATCACTAACCCACTTCCAGCTCTCCTTGGTGCAATATTTTTGGCACCACCAACCTCTCTGATACACAGTCTTTATACCTCTTTCAGACTGTCATCTCTTTCTTGTCTTGAGAAAGACCCGCCGCAACCATCAATTGGGGCGCATGAGGGTCGAAACATCGACGCATTCATAGGTCCAGAAACACTGGGATCCAAACAGAAATCTTAGGAATCTTTGGTTGTAAATTAATATCTGGCCATTGTAATTACCTTGTATATATGTGTGTACATACTAAATTTCCTCACACTGTATATATTATTACACTTATTAAGCACCTCTTTTCACCAAAAAGTCACCCATTGCACCTTCTTATGGCGGTCTTATCATGCATTATATGCTATCCTTGAATTAAGTAATTTGGATATAGATGAAAGTAATCTTGTTACAATTTGCACAATATAATGCTTTGATCTTATGATTTGTTTCTTTGAGCATTTATTTCTCAAAATTACGTTGTGTATCAGAGAGCTTTTGTGTTTGTTTGCATTAATAAGCATCTTCCAAATAATCTGTCTTACCCGACAGAACCATTGTCTTGTTTAATTATTGAATACCCAGGTTCTGAGGGACACAGGGTCACCCCTTTTTTGTTAACCATGTTTGTAAAGACAACAGCACAGCCCCGAGCAGCTGTGTAAATGTCGTTTTTCCACTGCTACAGCCTAAAACAACAAGTGGAGACAATGAAGTGCTGTGAAAAAATACGCCCAAGCAAGTCGAGCCCACAGAATGAGAATGACAGAGATACAACGCAAGGGATGCGCGCACAGCAGCACGTGTGCTTGTTGCGCCTTCTAGCAAGCTGGTCGCCGCTTTGGGAGCACTTCCCAAAGCCGCTACTAAATGTCTCTCCGTGCAGCGCATGCGTGCTCACTCAGAAAGACCTAAAAACAGCAGTTGATCGATAGAATGCAGAACAATGTCATACATTCACCCCAGTACAGAGATCTGGGCCTAAATCCATTGTTTTTTTGCTCACCATGCCATTCCAGTTTGAACCCAGCCATATGCAAATCAGTCTTGACCCTGTGCCTCATGGGAACAGTCCAGCCCGAACTGCCAAGCCACGTCCTCCCTGGACTGGAAACAAGCATCCTAGGACCGGTTTCTGGGTTTCACCCCTCTTCAGCCAGGATGACTTGATTCCAGTGGCATGGAGAGCACAGAAACCACGTCTGATCATACCCGTCCCACTCAGAGTGACAAATGCAAAAACAACAGTTGATGGATTGAATGCAGAACAATATCATACATTCACCCCAGTACAGAGATCTGGGCCTAAATCTATTGTTTTTTGACTCACCATGCCATTCCAGTTTGAACCCAGCCATATGCAAATCAGTCTTGACCCTGTGCCTCATGGGAACAGTCCAGCCCAAACTGCAAAGCCAGGTCCTCCCTGGACTGGAAACAAGCATCCTAGGACCAGTTTCAGGCTTTACCCCTCTTCAGCCGGGATAGCTTGATTCCAGTGGCATGGAGAGCACGGGACCACGTCTGGTCATACCCGTCCCACTCGGGTGACAAATGCAAAAACAACAGTTGATTGCTGGGTTCAAAGTGGAATAGCATGGTGAGCAAAAAACCGATGGATTTCGACCCAGATCTCTGTACTGCATTCTGTCCCTCAACTGTTGTTTTTGCATTTGTCACCCCGAGTGGGATGGGTATGCTCAGACATTTTTCTTACCACTTCCCTCCTGGAATCCGGTGCCAACACTGTACTTGGCTTGACTCACAAAATTTGGCATAGGTGCAAGTGGCAATTGACTCTGTAGATTGTCAACCTGCTGTGGATGTCTCTTTAACACCTCATTCTGCGTCTGTGGATTTATATTTTGATTTTGGGTATTATTATTCTGTATGCGTTTACACTCGTTTTTTCAATGCCCCAATTTTACGCACTTGTGACAGGGAAACTTTTACTTTGCCCCTTCTCTGCTCAATCGCCCCCTTGAGTTAGCCCCACTATTTTCACCTTGGTTTTTCCCTTTTCCGTGGTTTTCCGCCTGAATATTTAGCTGGAGTTCTTGCTGTTCTGCTAATTTAACTTGGGCCCACTTTACCTTTTTCTTCTAACTTGAGGATTTCATCTAGGGGCTTTGCTTGCCAACATAACATGTGCTGTTTAATCATTTGCAATATTTCCAACCTTAACCCAGACACAAAATTATACACAAAATGTGTCATGTCTTTGTTTCCAATATTCTCAAACCCACTGTACTGCTTGAACACCTATAAAAGACGTTCATAATAGTCAAGTACTGACTAATCCTTTTCTTGGGTAGTTCTGTCTATTTTTATCCAATACTGACTAATCCTTTTCTTGGGTAGTTCTGTCTATTTTTGTCCAATCAGTTTCTTTTGGGCGAATCTTCCCTTTCAGGAAAGTAATTACCTGGTTATATTTTTTCATTGCTTCTGCTGTCGGGGCTTCTGTTTTTTCATCCCTCAGGTAATCATCATTAGGTCAATCTATAGTAATTTTACATTCTGTCCACAAATCGGCAGCTACAACTATATCAAATAGACCATCTTAATCTTTCAACAAAACTTTGAAACCTTCACAAACCATTCAACTTGCCTGTACCATTCTACTGTTTTTTCTCTAAGCTTTGGGAAACGATAAAATATCCTGTCTGGTCCATGGGACATGTACATAACCTCCTCCTGGGACTTCTCTCATTGGGCACAGTCTTTCAACCTTTTCTGTCTCTTTCATTAAATACTCCGATGTTGTTCGATTTGCCTGTCCTTCTTCCTTTTTGTTTGTCCACCTAGTTTTCCATCTATCCATATCTCCCCTTTTTGCAACAACGTTAGTAATTCTTTTATCTGTAATTTCCTTCCTGACACGTTCATGTTCTCTAAATCTTTATAAGAAAATTCTGCTCTATATGGTTTATGTAGTACTTTGGATTTCCCTATGTCGATTCCCCTTTCTGTGGCCAAATTCATCAATTTTGTGTTTCGGGTGATGCTTCTGCATATAAATAGTAACTTTTCCTCACTAAAGTTGTTTAATCTTTCTACTCCTACATTTCCAGCTATCATTTCCTGCAATTCTACTCTTAATTTAAATATATCCAATATCTTTGGTTGGAGTTTTGGTCTTTCTAGTGTCAATATTTCTATTTCTTCTGGGGTTACTACAGTGGCATTTGTCGTCCCTGTGGACGTTTCTATTTGTACCTCTTTAGAACAACCAGGTGGGACTTTTCTGAATGAATCATTTATTGTCTGTCTTATTGGCAAATCCATTAAGGAAATTATTGAATCATACTCACTTGCCTGATCATCAATGACTATATTCTCTTTTCAGGGTTGTATGATCGGTGTAGTTAGGACAGGTGTATTAGGACAATTTTGCTTATCCCATATAAGGGAACAACAGGACCGACAGTCACGGGTATGGTTAGTGCTTCAGGATTTGTGTTCAGCTGGGTTATTTTCTGAATTAACTTGCTTCTATTTTTATTTATTGCTTCTATTATTTTTTTCTTGAAGTACCCTTTTTATTGTAGTCTCATGTACAACCTGCAGAACTAAACATATTTTCAGATTCGGAGCACTAGGGGTAATTCTATTTGATTCTTCTTGTTATGGTGGAGGATTTTTCATTAAAATATCTTCAAGATAATCATCTATTGAATCTCCGCTACCTATCACTAAATGTTTTGTTTTCTCTGTACATTTACTTCCTGACGGTTCTTCTGTTGTCAGTACAGGATATAATCCCTCCACCACCATGGCTTGTCTCCATTGTTTCATCTGGCTATCTTGAGTTTCTCGAGGAAACTTAGGATAAGATTTACTCATGTTACTGTTACTTTGTGACCTATCTTGCTCATAGGCCTCAGTTTCCCATTCGTCTAAAGCTTCGTACTGGTCAATCTAGGTCTTGGCTCTAACTCATTCATGCGAGTTCGTAAATTGTGTAAAATTCTCCTATTAATTGTTCCGTACTCAGGAAATGCTGATACTCCATCATCTTTTGTATATTCTGTCCAAATTCCAAGTAGCCATACACAAGTATGATAGCCTCTATCTATCATCATATATTACGCAGGTGTTTTGGGGGAGGGATAATAATTCCTTCTCTAGTTTTAATAGGTTTATCCTTTTTACATTTTGTTTTAGAGATTCTGCATAAATTACATTTTTGTTTTCTCTCCAGCACACTTTACATGGATTCCCTCTAATATACAGCTCCTGGGAAAATCCTAAAAATCTTCTGTCTGGACGAGTCCCTATTATAGTTGGATCGTGGCTCCACATACAAATCCCACTGTCTATTATTACCGAGACTTCTATTTCGGCGACTAATCAAATGTTCGCTTTTACTCTATTGTTTCTCCTATACCACGACGTCTTTTATTCTGGCGACCAATCAACTTCTGTTTTGCTTAATCACCTTAACCAATGCTTGCGTGGCTTTTCAGTGACATCAGTTTCGCTCATCTTTACTCACTCCTCCTTCACAATTTTACCTCAGCTACACGCCCGCTATCTCAACCAATCCCAACGCGGCTCTCAGTGACATCAGTGCAGCACTCGCAACTGACCCCTCCTTTGCAAGGTAATGCGAAACTTAATTTCTTACAATTTTACAAATGCATTCAATTAATTAACAACGTAGAAACATTTGCTACTGTGCCTGATTGACTAAATTCAAATCAAAGTCAATTTCTTACCCTTCACACACTACGAGTAACACCTCTTCTGCTTACTCTTCACTAAAGCATCAAAGAACCTGTTACTCCTTCAGTATTACCCTTTCTAGGTGATATGACTAAAGTTTCACCAGCAAACTCTTTTGCTACCAATCACTTTCACTTCTATACAAGAAAATAATCCCTAAACCAGTGCTTCAAGTTCTGTGTAACTTTTTCACACTTTCTTTGTCATGGCAAGTAACCTCACTGCAGTATGGCTTCCACTTACCACCTGCTATTCAATATTCCTGGGAATTTCCAGACAACTTTAAACAATACATACTGGTTTTGGTTAATACATAAATCAATATTTCAATACACAATTTTCTACCTAACTTAACTAAAACCTAACCATAGCTCTGCTACCAAGAAAAGTTGATCCAGCGAGATTACCTGCTTGGGTTACTTATAAACTACCATACTCACCTCGGCCCATAAACATTCATACATAAGCCTATAATCACTGCTGTGATCAAGATTTTATATTTTCCTTTGTGATGAATTTACCTTTACATCAATTCTTACCAACCCTACCACCTTGGATCTTAATTTCCTCTGGTCAATAGATCAGGTTGTTAGCAGAATAGGTAACAATTACATTTACCTTTATTTCTTTAAATGACCACAGACTCAAGAGAGTTTTAAAGCTTTATCTAGTAAACAATTTTTTGAGTCAGATACCAGTACTTGTCATACACCAATTTCTTTAAGGAAATGATCAAGAGTAAGACAAAATGACTTAGTTAATTCTCATGATGATGGTACCTGGAAAGGGTGGAATCGGAGAATAGTAGAAGGACATACTACGCGGAATTATATTTACCTAGAATGGTGTGAGGACCAACCCCTGATCAAGGAGCTGGAAAGGGAACTCCCAAGTAGTCAGGAGCAGACAGTTCAGGACATGATTGGTGACCTCTTCTGAGTGCAACACCAACGTCGCACCCCTCTCTGGTACTGCTCTCTTCGATTCTTCCCCCTTCTGGATGGACAGATACTTCTTCAGCAATATCGCCAACTCTTCTCTCTCTCTCCATCTCTTCTCTCTAGATTCTTCTATCAGAGTGCTCGAGCAGCGTCTCTGACCTCCGTGGCATCCGCCGTCATCTGCATTGGTGATGGTTCTGTGACAGGTCGGTGAGAAGTCTAACATCTAACTGACTAAGCCTACCGTAGTTATACTATTCTAAGTGTAGGTACCACCCCCCCAATGTTTCAATATTCGTGAAAACCCCTACTTCTGATTGGACAAGGTGATGGGGAGAGGTCTTCACACCATACTAATGTAATGCTTTTTCTTTAGTTCATTGTTCAATATTCCCGCCCCTTAATTTTACTTTCCCAAGCTTTATTTCCACCCGCATTTCACATTAGGAACTAATACAATTCTACAAATTCTTACTTCTTCTCCTTCCCTTCTTCGGGTAAGAAGTGAGGTTCCCAAGCGCTTCTTTGCTAGAGCAACCTTGTCTGAGTTTCAAATGACATCATGGATCCGGACAGGATTTTGGTGCACTTGCGCATGAATCAGGTGGGATAGGTATTTCAGTCACCCTCCAGGCCCAAATACAAACTAATAATAAAGTTAGAGAAAAAACATGATAGAATACGAAAATAAATGAATGCACTGTATTCCCCTTATTCCTACTCTAATCCCTTCAATTTATTGTAACTTTTGCATTAGCAGTTTAATAAAATGTGCGAGATTTAGTTTAAGCATAGCATGCGCATTAACATGTGAGTTTCAAGCGGCCATTTTAATAGCTATTGCGCAGCCGCAAAGTTTTCCCACCAAAGCGAGAGACGTCATACTACGTAGATGCAGTAGACACATGTGCAGACTGTTCCCGCGTTTTGGCAGCCATTTTTAGACACTCTGGTTACTTATTAGTAAAACACAGAGGCAAGCTTCCCCTAGATTGAATGTAAAATGTATAATGCAATTATTTGTATTTGCGAACAGTTTGATTACAATATTACACGTTATTTGAGAGGATTGCTTCTGAGTAAACCTCTTTTATGAACCTTGCTCCATCAGGGGTTCCCCGCGCATAGCTTGAGGAGATCACAAGCCGGTCACGCTGACTGGCACAGCTCTGAATGCTGCTCACCTATGAGGGGTTCCCCGCCCATAGCTTGAGGCGATCAAAAGCCAGTCACGCTGACTGGCACAACTCTGAATGCTGTTCACCTATGAGGGGTTCCCTGCGCACAGCTTGAGGCGATCACAAGCCAGTTACGCTGACTGGCACAGCTCTGAATGCTGCTCACCTCTGAGGGGTTCCCTGAGTATAGCTTGAGGAGATCACAATCCACTCACACTGACTGGCACAGCTCTGAATGCTGCTCACCTCTGAGGGGCTGCCCGCGCATAGCTTGAGAAGATCACAAGCCTTTCACACTGACTGGCACAGCTCTGAATGCTGCTCACCTCTGAGGGGTTCCCCGCGCAAAGCTTGAAGAGATCACAAGTCGGTCACGCTGACTGGCACAGCTTTGAATGCTGCTCACCTCTGAGGGGTTCCCCGCGCATAGCTCAATGAATATATTTAAAACCAGATCAAGTGTATCAGTGTGTTCAAAATGTAATGTGGGCAAATGATAACATCAGCATACGCAAATATTGTCCTCTATAGCTCATAAAAATTGGCAATTTCTTAACTGATAAATAATTCACTGTATTGCCTTATTAACCTTTCTGCGTCCTCAAATTTGCTTGAAAATGCACCATTTAGCCACTCTTTTTTCAAAGTTTTCTCATGGAGGGAGAAGCCCCGCAAATCCCCTGTAGGTTGTTTGGACTCGCCGCTGTGCAGCATGGCAATAATTTTACGTCTCACCACTTTCAAATGTCACCATCCACCACTGGCTTGAGGAGATCACAGCCGGTCACGCTGACTGGCACAGCTCATTGTGTAACCATTGACATTTACCATTTTCATCGAAGGAGAGTTCCTTTTCCTCACTTTGTCAGGTTCTCGCCTTGCCTTGCTGTTCCTCTGCTAAAGTGTAAACAGTATAACAGCACCATCTAGTGGAATTTTATTTTTCTCACTGCTTATATGCTGTAATTCTCTGTTCTCTCTCATGCTCTTATGTCCTGATTGTCTCCTATTTGTTTTAAGCTGACATCATGCTTACATGGGGAAAAGCATTTCTTGGTGGATTAAGAGCTTTTGGGGGGCACTATAGAATAATTTTTTTTAAATAATTCTCTTATGCTAGAAGCACGTTAGTATTTGAATATATACCACATGCAGAATGTTACACCTCCACCTTCCATCCTGGCCACATCAGGTGAGCCAGCTTTGATATACAACAAGTGGAAAAAGGTTTTTCAAAACTATGCGCTGGTTTGTGGTCATAATCTAGTTTCCTTCCGATAAAACGACTATAATTTTAACACCGGTCCTTGATAATATGCCCCCAAGTTCCTCCAGTACCTTTGAGAGAGGATTTGGTCAACTTAGTTCATGAGGGCCACCTAGGTGTTACCAAGACAAAACAGAGGTTATGCCTAGACTATTGGTGGCCAAACATGGATTTCGAGATTGAGAGGAAATAAAGAGTGTGTACCGTGCTCCTCCAGCGACAAGAAACTCAAACATACCTCTCCCATGCATTACAGATCACCACCTGAGGGCCCTTGGGCTGACGTAGCTCTAGATATAGTAGGCCCATTGCCAGAAGAAAATCGCACCCTATACATACTGGTACTCATGGACCTATACTTCCTGAGGCCCGAGATAAAGTTTGTCTTGGAGATCACTTCTAAATCAGTCATCGAATTTCTACTGGAGGTGTTCCTTCTGGAAGGCTTACCTATCTGATGGATAATGGGGTGCAGCTCTGCTCAAAAGAAATGAGGGAGTTCCTTGAGTGTAATGGAATTAAACACAAGTTATGTGCTTTCTACCACATAGAAATCAACGGGATGGTCGAAAGATTTAACAGACCCATCAAAGAAGGTATCCAGTTAGCAAGAGCCAGTGGGTTGTGCTGTGAGGACGAGGTTGTGAAACATCTAGAGGCTTACAGGTTAACCGTCACAAAACCACTAACATGACACCTTTTGAGCTATTGAGACCTAGAAAGCCAAATTTGGTACCAGGTTGGATGAAATGGCACAAGGGGTGGACTGCTCTTAGAGATGAGATGCAATGGAGAGACAGGGAAAATAAGGCCATGGCTGATAGAAAGGTGAGATTTGACAAAACACATGCAATAAAAGACATGCAGTTTATGGTGGGTAACCTGGTCAAAGTCAGAGCTCCTACAGGTAGAGCGAGCTGCTCCGAGTTCACAGGGCCCACAAGAATTATGTTATTCAGATATGCAGTCAAAACACAAGATGGTCGAATTTGGAATCTGGGAAGGGTGATTAGATGCACTGCTCCTACAACTGTTGCAAACACCTCCAAAGGCGGAGGGTTTGACAAGCCGGGTATTGCCATTTCATTTAAGCCTGCTGAGACTGGGTGGAACAACACTCTCCGCAGGGTGAGTGGCAGAGTTAGTTGTTATAAATATTTAGAAAATTATGTTGACAAGTGATCCTGTGTTTTTTAATTTCCTTTGCTGTTTTTCTTCCCCTCCCTTGTTACTGTAAATTGTAAAGGAGGGGGATGTGTGGTATCCTCCGTTCTGGGGGAAGATATCTAGGTAATACTCACCCCCCCCTCCTCTTCCTAGGCTGTGGTTCTTACCCTTGTGACATGCTTTAGAATGTCATAGCTTGGAGGGTTCTATGTTGAGCTCCCAGCGAGGAGACCATGTGGACACCTGTTTGACGACAGCTGTGGCTGGGGTTCGCTTGCTAAATACTTGAAATAAACCTTCAATGTTCAACTACCTACGTTTCCTGTGATCCTGCTATCAGCGTGTGAGCTTGAATATTGCACCCACATATAAATATTCCTATAATCTCCCACGGGGCAGTTCTTTGCCCAAAACCTCTCTCTCCTAGTCAGGAGTTGGGGGTGGGGGGGAGGGCAGTGTGACTTACAGTGGCTGGATATTCTCTCTCATAACTACAATTTTTGGCTCACTTGACTTGAAAATGCAATGATTTAGGATCAGTGTTTTCATATGCTTTCTTTCAGGATATCTACATGCTGCTGGGAACACAATTTCATTTTTAAGTGGCCACGAGATAATAGCTGCCATGTTTCGTTGTTCATGGGATCACAACAGTTTGCTAGTACTCAGTCTGCAGAAGCCAACCTCAGCACCTTTTTTTGGTCTGGGCTTGAATTGAATTGAATTTGAGATGTATACTGTGCTCGAATGCCCAAGGGCGTCTAGGCGCTACAGCGAAGGAATATACCAGAGATGAGAGACAGAAGAGAAATTAGAATGAGAAAAAACAGGTTTTCAAAGCCTTTCTGAACAGTAGTAAGGTTGGGTAATTTTTATAGGTACAGGATGTGAAATCCACAATTTAACAGTGTTGAGAAGAAAACTACTTCCTCCCCAGTGAACTCTCCTGAATTTAGGTGTCTATAGAAGTTTGCTCTGAGCTAAGCGCAGTGTTCTGCCTGGAAGATACCACAGC
The DNA here is from genome assembly GCF_964261635.1 of Lissotriton helveticus. Lineage (NCBI taxonomy): Eukaryota > Metazoa > Chordata > Amphibia > Caudata > Salamandridae > Lissotriton > Lissotriton helveticus. The sequence continues at coordinate 41,835,783 of NC_136059.1, forward strand.
AGGTGCTGTTTCAGATATTCGGGTCCTGTTCCCTGTAGCGCCTTAAACGCTAAACACAAGGCTCTAAATTCAGATATCTTCTTCACCGGTAGCCAGAGTAGTTGTCTTAAACCTTGGCACACCGACTGGAACTTAGTAATATTCAGCAACATCCTGGCGGCGGAGTTTTGAACCCGCTGCAGTTTGAGCAGGTGCTGTTTCTGTAGGCCTAAATAAAGGGCATTTCCGTAGTCCAGTCTGGCCAATGCCAAGGATGTTACCAGTGTTTTTACTGAGGCTGGGGGAATATAAGGCTTTACCTTCCGAATTAATTTTAATGTTAGATGTACCTGAGAGGCAACCTTGTTGGTTTGGTGTTGGAAGGTGAGCCTGTCATCAAAGATGATGCCCAGATAATTAACTTTATGTTCTGGGATGGGAGGCCACCAGTTCTGGGACCAAAAGGAGGTATCTGAGCCCAACAGTAGAACCTCTGTTTTACTACCATTAAGCTTTAGGCAGTTTGCGCTCATCCACTGATCCACACGGGCTACGCACTGATTAAAGCGGGCCGCTGTTTCTTCCAGATTACCTGAGATGGATACTACAATCTGGTTATCACCGGCGTAGGACACCACGAGAAACTGAACTGCGGGATGACATCAGCTAGGGGGGTGGCATACAGATTAAACAGTTTTGGGCTCAGAGATGAGCCCTGCGGCACCCCTCAATGAAGTGAAAATTGCTTCAAACTATAATCACCAATCTCAACACATTGTATCCTGTTGTTGAGGTAGGATTTGATCAAACCTAGTGCTAGGCTTGAAACTCCCAGCTTCTGGAGCCTGTGGAAAAGTAAATTTTGCCATGTTGTATGTGCCTACGTGTTCCCCATCCTATGTTATATGTGCATGATCGATATGCATGTATTCCCCTCTGATCGATTAAAGACGCAATTACAGTTGTGTCCATCTCTAGTATGCCAGTTTCCAGTTTTCGTGAATATAACGAATATCAGGCCTATGTAAAGCTACGTTGCCACGTTTTACAGTGTGCACGTTAATTCATTGAATTGTCCCCGTTTCTAGGCCTCAAAAGGGCCCGGACTCAGATTCAGCTCCTGTTTCCTGAACTCTCCGAGGAGCGATACAGCCCCCACCTGTATCCCTGACCCTTCACTTACTTTCATGCCTCGCAGTGCCCGGCTAGGCCTGGCTCTGCCTCCCAGTCTGCCAAGAGTATGTTATGTTTCTAGTTATCAGTCCAGCCCTCCTTCTCTGCATTCCTAAGCTACTGAATCGCATCAATAGTTTCCGTCATGGTCTAGCCTTTATGTCTCCATGTAAGAGAAATACTGTATTCATATTCATAGAATAGTCCTGGTACATGCAATACATTTAGAATAATGCATGCACCAGTCTTAGTGTCTGTTAGCCTTTACCCTGATAACTTTTGGATTCTATCAACATGTACTATAAACACCAGATACTAGATATGCCTAGGTACATGTCGCTCTGACCCTCCAGACTTTCGTCTCCTCTTCTAGTGCAGAAGTCATAGCCCCCAGTTCTCCCTGGTAACACGTCATTACCCATTTGCGCGCACCACTAGGTTAGAGGTCCCAGCTGCTCAGGTAGCCCCCTCCATGTTTCCGCCCCGTTTATGACATATTCTGTTACGTTTGCATCACATGTCTATGTATACGCCCTGTACACACCTCTTGTTACACCCACTTTATGCCTTATCTTTCGCGACTGCTACAAACCACGCCTACTGCTACGCCTACTGTATTGAATGTAATGTATTTGTTTAACTATAAATATTGTGCACTGTTATTAAAAGTGATGCGCATCATTCCCAGATCCTGCCCGGCAGCTGCCGGGCCCTGCCATCCTATTCCCATGCAGGCTGTCCTGTTCCTGTCCTTTTATGCCTGATTAAAGCCTGCAACTCCAACTACCTCGAATCTTGACTCTTATTTATTGAGCTATCTGTTTATATGAGTATCCCGAAAAATAGATCCGGTAATTAATTATTTATTTACCACATAATGGCGCCCGAATAGGGACTTGCCCTTTCCCCACACGCCGGAGAAGCCACGCAGGCCCCCTGATCCTCTGCAGCCGTGACGGAACCATACCGGCCACGTGCAGATATTTCTGCTTCAAGTATCCCTCAGGCCCACGGAGGAGACGGAGGTTGCGGTCCAGCGTCCAGACGAGGCGGTGGAGGAACGCGGCGAGTCCCGACCAGAGCCCAAGCCGAGAGTCCAAGGTCCGAGGTATCCGGAGGCCCACCTGTAACTGAAGTCCGAAGTTCGTCCGTCCGTCGTCGTAGCAGTCCAGTCCAGTCCGAGGCCTTCCGTTCTTGCTGCCCGGTGAGTACCATTGCTGGGGTAGTATCTAGACAGGGTCAATTAATTTGTCTCTGGTCCGTGGGTTTGGGTACACAGATCCAACACGAAGTGTCCACCTAGGTGGATGCGGGTCCTGACGTGTCTCTTTATGAGACCGGTAAGTTTCGTACTGTTTTAGCAGTGCATCTAGTCATTCCAGTAAGTTCTGTTCTGTTCTCGAGAAATTCATGTGTTTCTGTTTTCAGTATTCCAGGTAGTATTCTGTCCGAACTGTTATTTTAAATGTTATTTCATGTGTTTTCAATGTTGTGGTATGAGTGATTTGTTTTCAAGTTATTATTGTGTTTATCGTGTATTGTATTTGTGTCCAGATTCCAGTCTAAGTCATGCCTCTGTTCTCGAAGTTACGTCAGTTAAAAACCAGAAAAGGTCTGCTCGAAGAAGCAGTTCCTGTCCCGCCTAGGGACAGTCCAGGTCATTTTATGTATCATAAGCATGGCATAAGTGCCATATTATATCTAGACTTATGGGTCGAGTATACTAAAGATCTAGAAGAGAAATATAGATGGCCTGTATCAGGTACATGGGATGCCGAGTGCATCATGCGAGTAGAAGAAGCATTATGGAAAAAGAAATCCAGACAGTCCCAGAAAGATGCCATCGAGTTATGGCGCAAAGAATCTCATAAAAGAACCGAAAAAGAAATCAGAAAGTCAGAATTAAGTAGAGAATCCTCAGAAAGAGCCCAAGAAAGGGAATTAATCGAAGTAGGTGAACGAGTTAAAGCCGAACAGTCAGACAGACAGAGAAATGCCCTTATTAAGGGTATGTATCCTCTTCTTGCCGAGGGCTTGCCAAAAGCAACCCCGGAAGCACCATGTAATTTTCCGCCGCTATTGGTTCCGATTAAGCTACGTCACAAACCGACCGCAGCTGATATTTTTCTCTCGTCCTATTTGGACGACACAGTTCCAGAATATGCAAATCCTGTTCCGCCAGCTCCTGTAAATAATGTAATTCCTGTTCCTCCAGCCACCGGGGCACCTGTTACAGCACCTGTTACGGTACCCCCGGTCCAGCCCGTAGTACAAGTTCCCGCTACATCGGTCACTCTGCCAGCACGAAGAGTATCAGTCGACGATTCTAGTATAGGGGCCGCGGGGGGAGGTCCTCCTGGTACCCCGCCGCCACACAAACGTGTAACGTTAGTCGAGTTACATGAACGTGCGTTACAGCGTACGCCCAAATATCAGTCCATTGCAGATATCAGACGAGCTCTCACCGAATGCCGTTATGATCCAGTCCCAGGCGATGATAATATGGTTATATATTCATTGCGTGTAAGACGGGTGACCGAGTATTTGGACACCCTACCGAATATGAAAGAAGATCTAGACAGAATATATCGTTTCATCCGTACAGGAGACGATCCAGAAAGTATTGGCGAACTCATGTCTCAAAGGAAAGCTGAGATTCAGCTCATGCTATTAAAGTTTCTAATCAATTGTTTAGTAAGGGAACAAGATTGTCCGACTAAAGATCCGATCGAAATGAGAATTCTGACAAAGTGGAGTGATCATATAGCCGAGGGAAGACACAAGACACTCAGTAGTATAGAGAGTATGTACAAGAAAATTCGTAAGGAAATAATAAGGTTACACGAGAAACGCAAAGCAGCACAAGTAAGCGAGAAAGAAGACAACACTGATACTGAAAAGGTAGAAGACGAGAATACCGCCAGAATAGCGTATGTAGGTAAATCTAGACTTCTAGACCGACATTCACGCCTAGAACACAAGAAAGTTTTTCACCTTCCAGCACTAGAACAAGAGAATCTTGAACAAGTATTTCAAGCTACCGATCACATTCTGAAATCACGTATCGGTTATAGTGAACTTAGTTCCATGCATGAACTAGAACTAGCCCGATCAGCAGTCCGATGGACTACTGATTCTACCACTTTTCCAGACGAAATAGTGGCACAAATGTTTCTGAAACTGCCCCCAGCCGAGCAGCGACTGGTGGGTATGTATATGATCCAGCACCTCATTACACTGTATGAGGGACAACATTCTGATCCAGGTCCGTTACATGATGTTCTGAACGAGTTGCTCCAGTATAGATGGAAAGGTTTAGGTACCGATTTAATTAGTGTCATTCTAGAACAGCGCCACAAATATAGAACGTTTCTGAATCCGCATTTTGTTCACGTCTCACCTCCAGAAAGTAAACCATTTTACATAGATAGACAGCATCCGTTACGAGAAGTACACCCAGTTAGGACAGCGGGTGGTGAAATGCAACGAGTATTTGTTTACACCCCTATCACAAAGATGGAACTCTTAGAGATGAAGAAATGAATTCCCTGTCACGACAAAGATCCAGCAGGGTTCCATCGAGAATTAAAAGACATGCTCCGTATGGGAGAATACACGTATCCAGATGTCATTAAAATGCTAAAGGTCCTGTTGCCCGCAGGGGTATATGAAAAACTCAAGGAAAAAGAATGGGAGGTGGGAGAGAAAAAGATTGATTGGACAGCTCTAGAAGCTGAAGATAAAATACGAGTACCAGGTACCGGTCTTGGGGACAAATGTAAAGAATTGCCCGAGTTATTGATACAAGTTTTGCCAAGGTTACTAGCCACGAAAAAGGAAGATTGGGATGCAATCTCAGCATGTAAACAGAAACAGGATGAAGACACTAGTGATTTCTATTCTAGATTTGAAAAATGTTTTATTATTAACAGTGGTTTGAAGACAGGTAGCGAGTCATACCCTCATCTTTTTGTTACTAAACTAGTCGAGAATTCAAGCCCACAAGTTAAAAATCGAGTTTTGAAAGTCGAAAGTACCTGGCAAGCTAGTACCCCGTCACAAATGCTTCAAATGCTCCAGTATCACCAGAATAGAATCAGGGAAGAGCAAGAACACGAAAGGAGACGTATGAAAGACACGAAAATGAAAGTACTAGTTGCACAATCTGTTCCACAAGACAGTCAGAAGAGGGGTCCGAATCAAGCCAGTCATCCTGCAGCTCCCGTTAAAGGGACATGCAATTACTGTAAACAGCCAGGTCATTTTATAAACGAGTGTGCAGTTCTGAAACACAACATAGCTACTGGTAAGACTAAAGAAAGACCACGTCCGCCTAGACAAGAACAAGTTCCACAGACTTCTCAGTCACCCCAGAATGCACAACAGACAGTTCCAGCACCGCAGCCTATCGCTGCAACACAGCATGTTACACAGCAAATGTACCAGTATGCTCAGTCAGAGTATCCAGAGTATCAACAGTATTCATGAAAAAGCCTAGAGAGGGAGGTAGGCTTGCCTCTCATCGAGATACCTGTAGATCAAGAGGGTCCCTATGTACACAGTCAAGTATTAGGGAAAGACAGAAAGTTTCTGATTGATACAGGGGCAAGTAGGACTACTATCAGTCATGACGAGGTTCCAGGGGCTCCGCTCTCAGGCTCTAGAAATGTTTCCCTTGGATTTTCAGGAAAGCCTATTGTTAACGAGATTTCAAAGCCAGTTACTCTAGAAGTTGGTCCCTTGTCCCGAACTACTGATTTGTTACTTACGAAGTCATGTCCAGAAAATTTGTTAGACATTAAAACATTGAAAGAATTAGGTGCAGTAATTTGCTGCTCTCCAGAAGGAATACGATTGTTTTTGCGTGACTTTAAAGGTCACTATGTATTACGCGATTTTGATCCAAGATTATCCAATGTACCGCAGCATTTATGGGCGCAAGGTCCAACTGATGTAGGTTTTATGCAAATCACACCCCATCGTGTGACTCTCAAGCAAGGTATAGTCTTGCCACGAATCAGACAATATAGATTGCCACCTGAGGCTGTAGCAGCCTTATCCAAAATTATTGATGAGCTCATTGCTCAAGGAGTGGTTGTAGAAACTGACTCCAATGTATGTAATTCTCCTATCATTCCAGTCATGAAACGTACTGATCCAAATGCACCTCCAGTATATCGATTAGTGATTGACCTTCGAGAACTTAATAAATGTATCATACCCCAGTATCCAGTAGTCCCGGATATTTCATCCCTATTGACAGCCATTGATTCTGAAGCTACATTTTTCACTGTCATCGACCTCAAGAATGCATTTTTCAGTGTCCCGATTCATCCAGACAGCCAGTACCTTTTTGGTTTTTGTTTAAATGGAAGGAGCTATAAATTCACACGAGCTCCTCAAGGTTTCACAGAAAGTCCTAGTATTTACAGTCAAGCACTTAAAAGACAACTAGACAATATCCACATGCCAACTGACACTGCCCTGCTCCAGTATGTCGATGATCTACTGATCACAGCCCGTTCTGAACGTGACTGCGAACGAGCGTCACTTACAGTTCTGTATTTTCTGGCCGAGATGGGGCACAAGGTGTCCCCTTCGAAGCTCCAGTTCTGTGTCCAGCAAGTAATCTACTTAGGCCACTTGCTGTCCAAGTGGGGTAGGCAGTTGACACCAGATCGTATCCAGTTGATAGCGAGTCTTCCACAGCCCAAGACACAGAAGGAGGTACGAGCTTTTATTGGCCTCACTTCTTACTGCAGACAATGGATTCCTCAGTATGCATTTCTAGCCAAGCCACTGATACAGTTAACGACACAGGAGGCAGCCGTATCGACTGTCCTCCCTTGGACATCTGAACATACACTTAGTTTTAATGAATTAAAGAAAGCCTTATGTCAAGCACCTGTTCTAGCTACACCGAACTACAGTAAGCCTTTTACACTTTTTGTCACAGAACGTGATGGTACTGCATTATCTGTTCTCACACAAGATCAAGCAGGACAGTACAAGCCTTGTGCTTATTTTTCTAGCACATTAGATCCAGTAGCCCAGGCTCTGCCTGCGTGCCTCAAGTCAGTTGCAGCCACAGCTCTAGCTATCAGACAAAGTGATTCCATAGTATTAGGACACTCCCTGACAGTACAAGTTCCACACTCCGTGGAAGTTCTTTTAAACCGAACACAGACACAACACTTAACCATTGCACGTTTAACAGGTTATGAACTGACACTGTTCCAGCCACACATAGAAATCAGACGCTGCAACGTTCTAAATCCTGCTACACTGTTGCCGTCAGTTACTTCAAATCCTGCCACACATGACTGTGTGGAAGTCATTAATACTATGACTAAGCCAAGACAAGACCTGACAGACATTGCATTACCTAATCCCGACCTTACACTTTATGTGGATGGTTCATGTATGAGAACTAGTACAGGAGAACTAGTAGCCGCGTACGCAGTGACTACTGACACTGAAGTTATAGAAACACACCGTATTGACATCCTGTCTGCTCAAGCAGCAGAGCTAGTTGCTCTGACCCAAGCCTGCATACGTGCCAAGAACCTGAAAGTAAACATATATACAGATTCACGTTACGCATTCGGAGTTGTACACGACTTCGGAGTACTCTGGCAGGAGAGAGGTTTCATGACTTCTCATGGAACCAAGATTCAGCATGGTCTCCTCATTCAAGCTCTGTTAGATGCAATACATTTACCGACAGCTATCGCTATCATGAAGTGCAAGGCACATACGAAAGTTACTGACATCATTTCCCAAGGTAACGATCTAGCAGATCGAACAGCCAAGCTTACAGCTCAGACACCAGACATTCCAGTTAACAAGACACAGACATCCACTCCAGAACAGACTACCTGTATGACAGTTAAGGACCCTACACAAGATGTCATAGACATACAGTTACATGCTACTCCTGAAGAAATCAAGAAATGGTCCGAACAAGGAGGGGTCCAGACAGATCAGGGATGGGTGACAAAGGGAAAAGCCACATGGTTTCTCCCCGACTCCATGGTTCAAGTCATTATCAATACCGCACATAGTCCAGCACACCTAGGAGAAAAAGCCATGTTAGACAGTATACAGAACCTCTGGTTCAACAAGCATTTACGAGCTGCAGCCAAGCAGAAAGTCCGTACCTGTATGATATGTTGCCAGTTCAATCCAGGTAAAAGTGTCCCGGTGGAACAAGGTGGATTCCAACCTCCTGACCACCCTTTTGAAGTCCTCCAGATGGATTATATTCAGATGGAGCGATGTCGAGGTTTCAAGTATGTCCTCGTAGTAGTATGCGCTTTGTCCAGGTGGACAGAAGCATATCCAGTTCCAGATTACACAGCAGCGACCACTGCCAAGCAGTTGGTTCGTGAATTTTTTCCCCGTTATGGACTCCCTAGGGTCGTGTATTCTGATAACGGCCAGCCATTCTCATCCGAGTTAATGAAACATGTTTCCCTTCTGTTAGGGTACCAGTGGAAGTTCCATTGTGTGCGCCATCCTGAAGCAGCCGGTCTCGTAGAGAGACATAATCAAACCCTGAAAATCCGTATTGCTAAGACATGTAAAGAGAAAGGTGTAGACTGGCTAGTTGCCCTGCCAGTTGCTTTATTCTACATGAGAATGGTCGCACATTCCAGATCAGGTCTGTCCCCTTATGAGGTCGTATTCGGCCGCCCCCCAAATATGTGGGGTACACCTAGACCCCGCAGTATTACAGATGTTTCCAGTAATATGTTGACAGATTACCTAGCTTCCTTGATGTCTGCCCTACACTCTTGTCGTTCACAGGTTGCCGCCGCATTTCCAGACAACACCGAGGTGAAACCGCATGAGGTCATTCCAGGCGACCTCGTATTGGTCAGGAACTTTGATCGTTCAAGTCCGCTGGAGCCCCGTTGGAAGGAGCCACGTCTAGTCTTGTTAACCACGAGGACGGCGGCCAAGCTAGAAGGAAGAAAAGGATGGGTCCATCTGTCCCATATCAAGAAATTCCATGGACTTCGTGAAAAATCTTTTGCAAAGGACTGTTCCATTTCTAAGGACTGCCTAAAAATAAACTCTGAACTCAAGCCTTCCCTGTTAGAGGAAACTCCGCAACAGGAGTATAAAAAGAAACTCCGGTCTAGCAAAATAAGTCAGCCAGTTTAATTGTCTAAGTCCCTCTCGGGTGAAACGGTTAGACAGGTACCTGACATGTATGAGATAGACCCCCATAGTGAGAGAGTTAGTCAAAACTCTATCAGATGTATCGTTTTTCTAAGTTTTATATTGTTTCTAAGTTTGATGGTTACCTGCACAAGTTATGCATTACATTTATGTTTTCCAATTTCGCATATAAATAAGTTTGCTAATGCTACAGTAGAGCACACATTTAGTGATCTGCCTCCTCACGAGCTATCCTATCGTCTTGCTATGCGAAACAATACATTCATTAGAATGTTACACTATTCACACCAGACCAGCAATGCCACTAATTGTTGGGTGTGTGGTCGACTCCCCCCTTTCCAGACACCGAAGGGAGTTCTGCCACTCTTTCCTTATCCGTTTTCACATAATGGTTCGTGTGGAGCATGGTCCATGTTAACGTCATCTTCAAATGATATATCCCTTCTGAATAGAACATGTTTTCCAGACAAGCAAGGTCTCCCCCATAGAACAGGGTTAGATCTAGAAAATGAAGTATATGATTTAGGTAATTATTCTTCGAATTTTATGGTCCTGAATGTTCAGTCTGATACTACTCCAGACTTACCTGCTATTTCAGTACTACCAGTCAAAGGCGAATTATGTGTCAGAAAGAATGGTTCCGCACATGTAGGACATAGTGATTGTACTACTACTGTCAAGTATAGTGACAGTGGGAAATCTATTTTCAAAGCATCACGTCATTCTTATTTTGTTTGTGGTCAGACCGCATATGTTCGTCTGCCCCTCGATTGGGATGGAACATGTTACATTGCCTTCCTACTGCCACCAGTTTTTCTAGCCCCATCTGATTATCACAGAAACACACATCTAGTACACGTCAGACATAGAAGGGAGATCGAGTCCCCGATTGTCGATCAAACTGAAACTACTCTAGAACAATATCAAGATTTCAATAAAGGTTTCTTCTTCTTTATAGGACCTATCCAGAATAGTAAGTTAATACGTAGACTAACCAGAACCCTTGAAGCAGTAGTGAATGAGACTACTTCTGCTCTAGGTAACTTAACCGAAGAGCAATCTGCTATGAGATTTGTCGTGCTCCAAAATCGTCTCGTTCTTGACGTCATACTGGCCGATAGAGGAGGAGCATGTAGAGTCATCGGATCTAGTTGCTGCATTTTCATTCCTAATAACGCGCCGTCTGTTTATTCAGCTATAACCAGACTTCATAAAATTGCCCATCAGTTACACCAGAATCCAGGCACCTGGACATGGTCCGGTTGGCTCTGGAGTATCATATCTGCCTGGGGATGGAAAGTATTGTCATTTCTAGGTATTGCAGTAATGATCCTATTCAGTTGCTGCCTCTGTATACAATGTGGCCCTGCGATTTGCGGCATTTGTGCTACCTCTTGTATTCCTAGTCCTAAGTCCCGTTCCAAGACAATTCGAGACGAGCAAATGATGCTATATGAAATGATAGATGGTATCATGAATATTGATGTTTCCTGATGGAAACGTAGGGCACAAGGAGGGAATGTGGAAAAGTAAATTTTGCCATGTTGTATGTGCCTTCGTGTTCCCCATCCTATGTTATATGTGCATGATCGATATGCATGTATTCCCCTCTGATCGATTAAAGACGCAATTACAATTGTGTCCATCTCTAGTATGCCAGTTTCCAGTTTTCGTGAATATAACGAATATCAGGCCTATGTAAAGCTACGTTGCCACGTTTTACAGTGTGCACGTTAATTCATTGAATTGTCCCCGTTTCTAGGCCTCAAAAGGGCCGGACTCAGATTCAGCTCCTGTTTCCTGAACTCTCCGAGGAGCGATACAGCCCCCACCTGTATCCCTGACCCTTCACTTACTTTCATGCCTCGCAGTGCCCGGCTAGGCCTGGCTCTGCCTCCCAGTCTGCCAAGAGTATGTTATGTTTCTAGTTATCAGTCCAGCCCTCCTTCTCTGCATTCCTAAGCTACTGAATCGCATCAATAGTTTCCGTCATTGTCTAGCCTTTATGTCTCCATGTAAGAGAAATCCTGTATTCATATTCATAGAATATTCCTGGTACATGCAATACATTTAGAATAATGCATGCACCAGTCTTAGTGTCTGTTAGCCTTTACCCTGATAACTTTTGGATTCTATCAACATGTACTATAAACACCAGATACTAGATATGCCTAGGTACATGTCGCTCTGACCCTCCAGACTTTCGTCTCCTCTTCTAGTGCAGAAGTCATAGCCCCCAGTTCTCCCTGGTAACACGTCATTACCCATTTGCGCGCACCACTAGGTTAGAGGTCCCAGCTGCTCAGGTAGCCCCCTCCATGTTTCCGCCCCGTTTATGACATATTCTGTTACGTTTGCATCACATGTCTATGTATACGCCCTGTACACACCTCTTGTTACACCCACTTTATGCCTTATCTTTCGCGACTGCTACAAACCACGCCTACTGCTACGCCTACTGTATTGAATGTAATGTATTTGTTTAACTATAAATATTGTGCACTGTTATTAAAAGTGATGCGCATCATTCCCAGATCCTGCCCGGCAGCTGCCGGGCCCTGCCATCCTATTCCCATGCAGGCTGTCCTGTTCCTGTCCTTTTATGCCTGATTAAAGCCTGCAACTCCAACTACCTCGAATCTTGACTCTTATTTATTGAGCTATCTGTTTATATGAGTATCCCGAAAAATAGATCCGGTAATTAATTATTTATTTACCACAAGCCTTTGAATGAGGATGTCATGGTTCACGGTGTCAAAGGCCGCCGAAAGATACAAAAGGATCATGGTGGCCTTTGCACCGGAATCCAGCGTGGAGCAAAGCTCCTCTGCTGCCATGACCAAGGACATCGCTGTTCCATGCCCTTGCCGCAAGCCCGTTTGTGAAGAGTTCAGCAGATTTTCCAAGGACACGAAGGCCATGAGTTGGACGTTTATAATTTTTTCCAGAACCTTAGCTGGAAACGGTATCCTTGCTATAGGTCTATAATTATTGTAATTGCAGGGGTCCAAGATAAGTCTTATTAGCAGAGGGAGGATAGAAAACGTTTTCTAGGCCTCTAGAAAAACGCCGGACGTGAGGATCTAATTATAGAGCAGGCTGAGTTGTTTGCTGATCTCATCAGCTGCCAATTGGAATATTTTGGGGAGCAGGGGTCTGATGGAGCCCTTGCTTTTACTGATCTAACTATCTGCGAGACCTGGTCTATGTTAGGAGGGATGAAAACATTCAAACTGTTGCCAGGCTGTTGTGGAGGTGTAGAGGGCTGGCTCACTTGAAGCTCACTGCTATTACCTATAAAGGATATACTTTTCCCCCAACCTCATGTAATTCAAGGTCTCCCTTCAAAAAACTGTTAATTGTTTTGAGGATGCTGTACAACATTGACAGATTGGGGAAAAAAGGCACAATGATGCAGTAGCGTCATTTGGAATACATGTTTAATTAAATATGCTCACCTACAAAATGACAAGGTCCCATTTTTTTGTATTTATCAATCCAATATGGATTGGTAAATTAAAAACCATGATACAAAACGCCACAAAAGCCAGAAGTGTCAGAAAAAATTACATTTTAAAAATGAGGGTGGTGATGGGGCTACGGAGGAGCGGGTGGGGGGAACCAACGGAGAGTGGGCATGGGAGGGGATAAGCATCAGATAAGGGGAAATCTACATAAGGTTGGCGAAAACCACATGAAGGATAATGCAACATGCAGTGAGGGAATTTTTTAGGGTACGGAAAGGCAAGCACGTAAGAGATTTTATAACACGAGGGAGACAGCAACAAAGAGTGTGGGGTGACAATTCTCCAGTATTGAATCTTTCATAGATTCACATGCTTGTATCTTACCCGTCATCATGGTGGGAGTCTCACGGTAAAAGAATGACTATAGCGGTAAAAGAAAAAACTGCATAGAAAAAACCCAAAGGGAACGATATTGTTTGGTAACCTAACATCATCATTATGTGGTCCAAAACCCAGCCATTCAGCTGCCAGCCCGGACATCACACTCCCCAGCAGAGCAACCATACCTCAGATTTCCAACCACCTTCCTGTGAGAAGGAGTCTTCCTGAACCTTGCTCAGTTTTGTTCCTGAGGGAACTTTTGACCTTTCTATCTGCAAGTCTTTTCATCTGGATTGAAGGTACTGTTTTCCATCTTGTATCTAGACTGGCTGAAAGCTGAAAAAAGAGGCTTTTCACTCCCTTCAGATCTTTTGGGAAGGTCAGACTATATTCTGAAGACCCCCACAAAGATTGTTTGTACTGTCTACACCCAAAACATGGGCCTGAGGACTGCAAGCACTGCAGAACGTTTTCAGCGAAAACTTTCAGGAACAGAGAGGCACGCTTACTGTTGTGGGTGCAGAAAAAGAAGGCCACCTCAGAATCTGACTCAGAAGAGGATTCCAAAACTCAATCTTCTAAAAAGCGGAAGTCAACTACTTCTGAGGAGATAGCGGAGTCTAAAAAGCAAAAAACTAAAGAAAAGGAGGCGTCTTCATCTTCTCTTCCTCATACACCACTAAAAAAGTCCTCAGAGTCAAGGGTAGTGTCTTCAGCCCGACGACGAAGACTGTGGCGTCTCCGGCGCTTGTTCCTGTGAAAACGTCAAAGACACCGTGCGTCGACGTCAGTGACAAAAACAACGCCATCGAAGAAAGGGTCTTCGACGACTCCGTCATCGGGAAGAGTGTCGTCGACATCATCGATGGCACCGTCGACAACGACCTCATCGACGACACCATCGACGATGACCTCGTCGATGATGATTCGAATTTCTTTTTCATCGGCTTCGTCTAAGTGAGCACCGACGACGGGAGCTCCGTCGACGACAACCTTTAATTCACCAATGTCAAAATCTTTGATCTCTGTCAGGACTGTTCCACCGTCAACAGAACTTCGACAGACAAGAAATCTACAGAATTCCTCCATCAAATCTGCTGGAATTTACAAGAATCGGAGGATGAAGAGTGGTTGGGAGTAGCCTATAGTCCCTCACAGCTACAAATCAAGAGCCAGGACACAGATGAAGAAGAGTGCCAGGAGGTTCAAGGGGATTTTTCTTTTAAAGACCGCCCAGTATCCGACTCTAAAAGATATGAATCATTCCAAGAGTCATACGAGTATGAAGAGTAAGAGAAAAGACAGCCTGATGTGAGGGAGGACTCCATTTCGATGCCTGTTTCTCTAGTGAGTGATTTAAGACACATGATCAAGGACTATTATCATTGTTTTCCTGACGCTAACGCTCCTGCCTTGAATATTTCAGGCGGTTCTACACAAGCTTCGGTGGTTCAACCTCCGCCAACGGTGCAAAAGTTGCGATCTCCCCCAATAATCACAACTAGGGATGATTTCGCAGAGAGTGATGGAGAAGACCAGCCAGAAGAAGCGGAACTTCTTCCGGAGAATCCAGTAGGTATCAAATGGGATCAATATATCTTGCTTATGACACTGTTTCCATCGTCGTCGCCAGCAAATTCTCTACCGCAGGACATTGGAGGATTCCACGACATTATGGAAAAAGCCTCCAAGAGGTTTGAGCTTCCACTACCAGATGAGCCCTGCGGCACCCCTCAATGAAGTGAAAATTGCTTCAAACTATAATCACCAATCTCAACACATTGTATCCTGTTGTTGAGGTAGGATTTGATCAAACCTAGTGCTAGGCTTGAAACTCCCAGCTTCTGGAGCCTTTGAATGAGGATGTCATGGTCCACGGTGTCAAAGGCCGCCGAAAGATACAAAAGGATCAAGGTGGCCTTTGCACCGGAATCCAGCGTGGAGCAAAGCTCCTCTGCTGCCATGACCAAGGACGTCTCTGTTCCATGCCCTTGCCGCAAGCCCGTTTGTGAAGAGTTCAGCAGATTTTCCAAGGACACGTAGGCCATGAGTTGGACGTTTATAATTTTTTCCAGAACCTTAGCTGGAAACGGTATCCTTGCTATAGGTCTATAATTATTGTAATTGCAGGGGTCCAAGATAAGTCTTATTAGCAGAGGGAGGATAGAAAACTTTTTCTAGGCCTCTAGAAAAACGCCGGACTTGAGGATCTAATTATAGAGCAGGCTGAGTTGTTTGCTGATCTCATCAGCTGCCAATTGGAATATTTTGGGGAGCAGGGGTCTGATGGAGCCCTTGCTTTAACTGATCTAACTATCTGCGAGACCTGGTCTATGTTAGGAGGGATGAAAGCATTCAAACTGTTGCCAGGCTGTTGTGGAGGTGTAGAGGGCTGGCTCACTTGAAGCTCACTGCTATTACCTATAAAGGATATACTTTTCCCCCAACCTCATGTAATTCAAGGTCTCCCTTCAAAAAACTGTTAAATTGTTTTGAGGATGCTGTACAACATTGACAGATTGGGGAAAAAAGGCACAATGATGCAGGAGCGTCATTTGGAATACATGTTTAATTAAATATGCTCACCTACAAAATGACAAGGTCCCATTTGTTTGTATTTATCAATCCAATATGGATTGGTAAATTAATAACCATGATACAAAACGCCACAAAAGCCAGAAGTGTCAGAAAAAATTACATTTTAAAAATGAGGGCGGTGATGGGGCTACGGAGGAGCGGGTGGGGGGAACCAACGGGGAGTGGGCATGGGAGAGGATAAACATCAGATAAGGGGAAATCTATATAAGGTTGGCGAAAACCACATGAAGGATAATGCAACATGCAGTGAGGGAATTTTTTAGGGTACGGAAAGGCAAGCACGTAAGAGATTTTATAACACGAGGGAGACAGCAACAAAGAGTGTGGGGTGACAATTCTCCAGTATTGAATCTTTCATAGATTCACATGCTTGTATCTTACCCGTCATCATGGTGGGAGTCTCACGGTAAAAGAATGACTATAGCGGTAAAAGAAAAAACTGAATAGAAAAAACCCAAAGGGAACGATATTGTTTGGTAACCTAACATCATCATTATGTGGTCCAAAACCCAGCCATTCAGCTGCCAGCCCGGACATCACACTCCCCAGCAGAGCCACCATACCTCAGATTTCCAACCACCTTCCAGTGAGAAGGAGTCTTCCTGAACCTTGCTCAGTTTTGTTCCTGAGGGAACTTTTGACCTTTCTATCTGCAAGTCTTTTCATCTGGATTGAAGGTACTGTTTTCCATCTTGTATCTAGACTGGCTGAAAGCTGAAAAAAGAGGCTTTTCAGGCCCTTCAGATCTTTTGGGAAGGTCAGACTATATTCTGAAGACCCCCACAAAGATTGTTTGTACTGTCTACACCCAAAACATGGGCCTGAGGACTGCAAGCACTGCAGAACGTTTTCAGCGAAAACATTTAGGAACAGAGAGGCACGCTTACTGTTGTGGGTGCAGAAAAAGAAGGCCACCTCAGAATCTGACTCAGAAGAGGATTCCAAAACTCAATCTTCTAAAAAGCGGAAGTCAACTACTTCTGAGGAGATAGCGGAGTCTAAAAAGCAAAAAACTAAAGAAAAGGAGGCGTCTTCATCTTCTCTTCCTCATACACCACTAAAAAAGTCCTCAGAGTCAAGGGTAGTGTCTTCAGCCCCGACGACGAAGATTGTGGCGTCTCCGGCGCTTGTTCCTGTGAAAACGTCAAAGACACCGTGCGTCGACGTCAGTGACAAAAACAACGCCATCGAAGAAAGGGTCTTCGACGACTCCGTCATCGGGAAGAGCGTCCTCGACATCATCGATGGCACCGTGGACAACGACCTCATCGAGGACACCATCGACGATGACCTCGTCGATGATGATTCGAATTTCTTTTTCATCGGCTTCGTCTAAGGGAGCACCGACGACGGGAGCTCCGTCGACGACAACCTTTAAGTCACCAATGTCAAAATCTTTGATCTCTGTCAGGACTGTTCCACCGTCAACAGAACTTCGACAGACAAGAAATCCACAGAATTCCTCCATCAAATCTGCTGGAATTTACAAGAATCGGAGGATGAAGAGTGGTTGGGAGTAGCCTATATTCCCTCACAGCTACAAATCAAGAGCCAGGACACAGATGAAGAAGAGTGCCAGGAGGTTCAAGGGGATTTTTCTTTTAAAGACCGCCCAGTATCCGACTCTAAAAGATATGAATCATTCCAAGAGTCATACGAGTATGAAGAGTAAGAGAAAAGACAGCCTGATGTGAGGGAGGACTCCATTTCGATGCCTGTTTCTCTAGTGAGTGATTTAAGACACATGATCAAGGACTATTATCATTGTTTTCCTGACGCTAACGCTTCTGCCTTGAATATTTCAGGCGGTTCTACACAAGCTTCGGTGGATCAACCTCCGCCAACGGTGCAAAAGTTGCGATCTCCCCCAATAATCACAACTAGGGATGATTTCGCAGAGAGTGATGGAGAAGACCAGCCAGAAGAAGCTGAACTTCTTCCGGAGAATCCAGTAGGTATCAAATGGGATCAATATATCTTGCTTATGACACCGTCTCCATCGTCGTCGCCAGCAAATTCTCTACCGCAGGACATTGGAGGATTCCAAGACATTATGGAAAAAGCCTCCAAGAGGTTTGAGCTTCCACTACCAGTGCAGGAAACAGAGTGTTTCCTACACGACTTCAAAGAAGAATGGAGAAAGTCTATCAGATCAATTCCTATCATTGATCATGTCTGGGACAAGGGCTTGAATTTAATGAAAAATCCAGCCTCGGTTGCGGCCTCGGTGCCCAGAATAGAGAAGAAATATTGGGCCCCAGAGTCTTCTCCTGCATGCCTAATTGGACATCCTCGTCCAGAATCAGTAGTGATGCAAGTGGCTCAGGGACAATCCGAAAATCCAGTCTCGACTTCTGCAGCTTCTTCTGACATGGAAGGAAGACGGATGGATGGCGCAGGGAAGCATTTTGCTGTGAAGGCAGCAGCTTCCATTAGTGCTTCAAACGCTCTAGCTCTTATCAGTCGTTACAATAGACAAATGTGGTCGGACATTGCACTGTTGTTAGCTCATCTCCCAGATGATAAAAAGGAAGAAGCGGCCTCCATTTTACAAGATGGAGCTAGGGTGGCCTCTGAATTCATCGATATTGCTATGGATATTTTGTCGGTGGCGCTTAGGCAAATGGCGGGAGCAGTGGAACTTCAGAGACAAGGCTGGCTAAAGACCACTTCATTCAGACCGGAAGTCCAGGCAAAAATTGTAGATATGCCTTTTGACAGAGAGAATCTCTTCGAAAAGCATATAGACGATGCTCTCCAAGGAATCAAATCTGTCACAGACACAGCGCGAGCGCTGGGCTCTCTATAACAAGGTAGATCCCAGTCTTTTCGGGGAGAGGTTCTAGAGGCCAATACAATCAGAGGTCTTCGTACCAGTCCAATAGGTACCAACCTTACAGTCAACAGGGGTATTGCCAGTTTTCGAGCAACCAGCAGTTTCGTTCTTCAATCACTACCTACCATCAGCAATCCAGAGGGAAGAATACTGTGAGAGGAAAATCGCAACAATCCAATAGGAGACAGTGACTTTACCAAAGCGCCCGCCACCTGGTCAGACCTCAAAAACGATCATTACCTTTCTCTCTTTTATCAACAATGGCTGTCGATAACAGCAGACAGATGGGTACCAGACATGATACATCAAGGCCAAACCTTAGAATTTATACATAAGCCCCCGAATCAACCACCTGTTCACAGTAAGCAACAGCATTTTTCAGCCCTCAAGGCAGAAATATTATCTCTTAAGGTGAAAGGGGCAATAGAGGAAGTTGTGCTTCGACAGCGAGGGAAAGGGTTTTACTCGCATTTCTTTCTGATAAAGAAAAAGCAGACATCCAAATGAAGGCAGGTGATGGACCTGAGAGGTTTGAACCAATTCATCAAACAGAAACCCTTTCATATACTATCTCTTCCGGAAATTCTCCTGATGCTACATGGCATCCCTAGACCTCTTAGATGATTACATAAAACACAGGCAGTTTCTGCGTTTCATGGTGGCAGGGCAGGGCACCACTACCAATTCAAAGTCTTACCCTTTGGTCTAAAATCGGCGCCAAAGGTCTTTACAAAGTGCATGGCGCCAGTAGCAGCACACCTAAGACTACAAGACCACCAGATTTATCCGTAACTGGATGACTGGCTCATAAAAGGTGCATCATACCAGGAAGCCCTGCACTCTCTACAATGCTGCATTGATCTATTCTATTGTCTGGGACTACGGATCAACTTAAAAAAATCGTGTCTCATTCCATCACAATCTCTTCAATTTCTATGAGCCATGCTTCACACGAAGGTAGCAAAAGCTTATCCTTCAGAGGAGCATATTCAGAAAATCTTAAACCTGGTGTCACAATTGCAAACAAGAAGGTGCACTTCAGTGAGAACCTTCAAGTCCCTATTGGGGATGATGTCTTCCTGTATCCCCTTGCTTCCCAATTGCCGATTGCACGAGGCCTCTCCAAGAGCTTCTCGACAAGCAATGGGTGAAATCCCAAGGGTCCTTTGAAGATCGGATCACCATCACTCCTCATATTCAGGCAGCCCTGTCATTGTGGAGAATCAGAAAACATTTGACGGAAGGTCTGCTCTTCGAACCTCAATGTCCCAGTTATGTTATGACGACAGACACGTCACTTCAAGGTTGAGGGGCACACCTCCAGGACCTCGAAATAAAAGCACATTGTTCCGCCCATGAAGCTCAACTTCATATCAACTTGTTGGAGCTAAAAGCATTGTTCTTGGTTTTAAATTTTTTTTTATTGTTACATTGTAACGTTTTTTTATTAATTATACAATAAAGAATTAACCTTCTAACCCAGTGTTATTGGGTTTACAGGCGTTCCTCCCCAAAATCCACGATTCAACAGTACTAGTCAGGACAGACAGTACAACGTCGATGTTTTATCTATTAAAACAAAGGGGTACAAAGCCAAAGCTCCTATCGAAAGGAGCTTAAGAGATTTGGAAATGGCTACTGCTACACAACATCTCTCTTCGAGTCCAGCACATTCCAGGAGTGCACAACACAAGGGCAGATATCCTGAGCAGATCAGCCAGTGTTTCCAACGAGTGGGAATTAGCTCAAAGTCAACTTCTCGGTGGGGGACCTCATCTTTAGATCTGTTCGCAAGCCACCACAACTCGAAATGCAAGCACTTTGCAAGCAGGTTCCCTCAAGCGGGATCTTGGGGCAATGCACTGCATCTACGCTGGACAGGAATGTTTGCGTATGCATTTCCTCCATTCCCTCTGATATCGAGAGTGTTATGGAAAATGAGATCGGAACCATGCCACTTAATTCTGATAGCCCCAGCATGACCGAGACAGGCCTGGTTCTCGGAGCTCCTCCAGTTGTCGGTGACCCCCAGAATACAGTTTCCACTAATTCAGGACCTGATCTCTATGAACGACGGCCAAATTCTCCATCCAAATTTGACATTGCTGAACATGTCAGCCTGGAACCTCACGAACATGAATTCCACTCCTTAAATATTTCTCAAGAATGCCGGGATATACTCGCCCAATCTTGGGCAATTTCAACAAATAAAACTTATACAGAAAAATGGAAGAGATTTTGCCAGTGGTGTGCATTTCAAGCTCTGCATCCCTTCTATGCCTCTCCTGAGCCAATTCTCCCATACCTTTTACATTTGGCCAAAACAGGTCTCTCTCATGCGTCACTCAAAGTGCATCTGGCAGGTATTTCAAGATATCGCAGAGTACCAAACCGTCCATCGCTTTGGTCGCAAGGAGTGATAAAATAATTTCTTAAAGGACTCTTCAGAGTGTTTCCTCCAGTTCAGCACCCACCAGTCTCTTTGCACGTCAAAACGGTTCTGACACAGCTCATGAAGCCGCCGCTTGAACCAGTGCATAAAGCGGAATTACAGTTCATTTCATGGAAGACGGCTGTGCTATTAGCCCTCACATCAGCTAGGAGGGTCAGTGAGATTCAGGCTTTCTCTATTGCAGAACCATTTCTTCAATTCAGGCAAGATAAAGTTATCCTCAGGACGAATCCAAAATTCATTTCTAAGGTCCCTTCCATTTTTCATCTTAATGAGCCTGTAGTGTAGCCTACGTTCTTTGAAGATCCTTCTTGGGCAGCGGAAAGAGCCCGGCACTCTCTGGAAATTAAACGATGTTTCAAATTCTATATTGACAAAATGAAATCATTTAAAAAAACAAACCAAATATTGTGGCCTTTTCTGGGCCTAGAAAAGGTTTAGCTCTGATCAGATCTAGTATCTCGAGATGGATAACGTCTGCCATTTCCTTATGCCATGAGAAAGCTGGTGTGATCCAGAGCGCACGCTCATTCCACGAGAAAGATGGCAACTTTGGCGGCTCTGTTCGTGGGAGTATCGCTACCAGACATCTGCAGAGCTGCAACATGGAAAAATGTACACACCTTCACTAGACACTATTGTCTGGACACTGCGTGGAAGGAGGATGCCGCAGTGGGGCAAGCAGTTCTACGTCATTTGTTTCAATAAGGTATTTCTCAAACTATATATTTATGTATTTGTATAGATGTATACATAAATATGCATATTGATTGTCATTTTTATATAGGAGTTGTCTTTACATAAAAAAATGTCATTGCATTTTCGTTAATATTGGATTGCTTCTAGGTGTTTATAATATCCTAGTGATAAGGAGCAGAGCCCTGAGAGAATAGGGGGTTCTAGCCTGGAAACGCAATTCATTATATGTACTGCTGTAAATCTATGAAAGATTCAATACTGGAGAAAACTAGTTACTTACCTGTACACTATGGTTCTCCAGTATTGATATCTTTCATAGATTCACATGCGACCCGCCCGCCTTCCTGTTTCTCAGGTAGACCATTTATCTCTAGATATATCCTTGGCTCTCATTGGGGTCTGGAAATCTGAGGTATGGTGGGTCTGCTGGGGAGTGTGATGTCAGGGCTGGCAGCTGATTGGCTGGGTTTTGGACCTCATAATGATGATGTTAGATTACTAAACAATGTTTTTCCCTATGGTTTTTTTTATATGCAGTTTTTTCTTTTACTGCTATGTTCATTCTTTTACTGTGACACTCCCACCATGACGATGGGGAAGATAAAAGTATATGAATCTATGAAAGATATCAATACTTGAGAACCATACTGTACAGGTAAGTAACTCGTTTTTTTGGCGAGGGCTTCCAATAACAAGCAATTGTCTAGCACTTGTACACATCTGCTTTCAAGGGTTATTCAGTGGTTATCCAACCAATCATTTCATACTATTGACCCCAATAAAAGTCAAGCTAAAAGGCTGAATATACAAGTCGTCTAAGTTTTGATTTACGATGCTGCAGTGCAATAAATAAAAAGTTTACATACCATGTAACAACAAAGTAAAGGGGCCTGTAGCCATGGGAGGATACAAATGACATGGCCCTATTAAAGAGAGACTAAGAAGCCTCATAATGAATTAAACGACAGTATTTACAAAAGATAAACACACAAGCCAATGAAAAATAAGGACGGGGTAGTGGGTGAAGCATCTCTCCATACTGAGCTACCACAGCTCTTCACAGAGCAGCGCTTGCGTGCCGACTCACGCTCAACCTAAAAATGATAGAGGTTGTTAGCTGTTCTTTTGAGCTCAGCTAGTGTGCCATAGTTTGTGCATATCCAATAGAACACTCTTGGCTTCCATCCAACACTTGTGCTTCTAGCCAGTGAGCCCTATGCATGGTAGAGAACAGTCTGGCACCTAGGCCCTCCCATGGTAAGTATCCCAGGTGAAGTCAATATTAAGTATGGGTGAATTTTGCGAATACGCGGTACGCGAATTCGCACGAAAGGGTACTCGCGGTTCGCAAAATAAGCGAACTTTCATGACATTGTGGATTTTTTATTTTTGCGAGTTCACGGGATTTTTTTCACCGCGGCTACCGCGAAGTTACCCATGCGGTCGCATATGGGTGCGGCCATCTTGTTTTTCACTGTTCGCGTTGCGTATTTCTGTTTCCAGTCGCGAGTTGCATGCTCGCGTTGCGCATTTCCTTTTCCGGGTCGCAGTTGCGTGTTCGCTTCCACTTTTGCATGCTCGTAAGGAAAATATTGCGCAAAATTACCCACGCGGTTGCAATGGGCGCCGCCATCTTGTTTTTCATTCATTGCTATGGTTCTGGGCATGCCTTTTCTCTCCTGCTTCAATTTCTGTAATCCTTTGTTTGTTTAAAGGTTTTATAATTTTTTTACTCATTATCTATCTCTCTATTTTTGTACATCTATATTTTATGTTTTTTTTCTAGTTTTCGTTACTTTAATAACTACTTTTTTTTAACTCTCTCTTTTCTTTTATTTACTTTTTCCCTATTTTTCCTTTAACCCAGGACCATGGCAAAGGGAGCCGGCAAGAACTCCAAGGGGAAGAGTCCTGCACCCCGCAGCCGGCTCCCTTGCAGGTGTTTAAGGGGGGGCGTCTGTAAGTCCCAGGGAGATCTTCAGCGCGGTGGAGGTGGCTGCACTTGTCTTCTTTGTGCAGCGCCATCTCCCCAAGCCCATCGCAGCCGGCGGCAGGCCAGGTACCGGGTTCGGCCTCCGGGAGCAGCGCCAGCTATGGGGTAAGGTGTGCCGTGCCATGGGTTGGGAGTCAGGGGTCTGGCACACCTACAACCAGATGACGCACCGGTGGTCCAACATACTGGACCGGGAACAAGACCTGCTCGACCTGCTTGGCGTTGAGATCCCTGGGTTTAGTGAGTACTAGTAGCTATTTAATAACTACTTTGTTTTCTTCTGCTCTGTGTTATATTGCAAATATATGTTTTTTCAGAAGAGCAAGAATGCTGCCGATTACATTGCAGGTAAATTATGTTTCAAAAGCTTCTGTGATTGCAGATGCTCGCCTGCTCAGTGGCGGTGCTACTATGCTTACTTGTTTTCAATTTTGTGCTCATTTGGCCTGAGTGATTATGTATGAGTGTACTTTACAGAACTGCATAAAGCTAGAGACTAGAGACTCAAGTCCAGTCCTTCCTTTGTACTCCTGCGACTAAGAAGAGATAGTGGTGGTGGATTGATAGGTTGAGTATATTATGACTTGTTATTTAGTAGGACATTTTTTAGTGGTCTGCTATCATGACGGACTGTGCCTGTCACTTCGAGTTCTGCTGAGTGCCTCCAGTCCTAGTAGAACCTTTTTGTAGTTGGTTTAGTGAGTTACATAACTTTCCAAGTAGACGGTCCGCAAATCCAGCAATACTAATATCCTAGTAGACCACATCAGAAGGTCAATAAATTTAGTGCAATTGTTGTTTAGTTCCCCGAAATAATTTGTTATTGTTTTTTTTAAATGTTTGATTTCATTGACAACAATCATCCATATTTGTGTCTTTCTTTCATGACAGAGGTAGCGGCGCCGGCGGAGCAGGAAGGCCAGGATCAGTCCAATGAGGGCTCTTCTGCTGGCCCCAGTAAGTTTTCCTGTTAATATTAATATTTACACTTCCCTAACTTTTACAGCACCTATTTATTCCAAACATTCTTCATAATTCTATTTTTTCCTAAATCGTCTTTGATCTTCTTGTAGACTGTTTCTAAATTCTTATCCTGCCTCTACTATGACTCTCTGTGCTACTACTATTTATTATTATTAGTCTGTCTGTGTAGCTAGCTAAGCTTGCACAGTTGGCAAAATGTGTTAAACAAAACTCCTATTCAACAATAGCTCTAGGCACTGAGTGCAGTCCTCTGGGTTGTCCATAATGTCTATTGAAGCCTTCTTAATGTTTATGCTTTGACAATTCCCAACAATAAAATGTCAATGGCCACCAAGAATAAGATACTAGTTTACTTTTTGATTGGATAGGAGGACATACTACTACTGTTGTAGGGACTATTCTGCACATACAGAACTATGGACAAGAAATAGGGCATTGGTGATAATAGGCGCAGTTAGACTTTCCACATACAAAGAGAATGACAAAGTGCACACCTGTTTTTTCATTAATTTGTCCATCATGTGTTTATTCGCGTGCTGGCCCAGAGTCGTGGTTTGCCGAAACCACGAAATTGTGAATAAACATCAAGAACAATGGGGCAAACTCTTACCCCATTACTGGACGCACAGCAATAATGAAAGCATGTCAATTATGCAACATTTCAAACCAAGTTAGTTCCAAAGTTTATTCAAAAAGTTCATCCAAATTATTCACATTATGCAGGATTCCTCACACCTGCGAGGCATTTTACTAGCATAACCTCAGTCATAACAGAAGTTGAACCCCCAATCTCCTTACTGACTAGCTAGTGTGTCAGAGTCATTATTTAGCTCCTGAATGCAGTGATGATCCCCAATGTTTATACAACCCAGAACATAAGACTACGGAGTCAGAGTCCCGACCTCTCAGAGTCACAGAATCATGCTTGCAAATTGCAAACCCTTTTGCTCACTCACTCATGACCAAAAACCACAGTCTATGTAAGTTTTAAAGCTTTATTAAAAGTAAAACAACTAGCTCTGTGTGTACTCTGTATATTAATTTTCAATTGTGCATTATATAAAAACATTTATTAAAATCAGCTTCATAGAAGAGAAACGGTGAACTCATGAAAACTGAACAGTGGCTGATTTACACATTAATTGTGGGAGACCCCTCTCCTTGTTGGAACTTAAAGTACTGGTGATGATGATGAGTAACATATTGCTCTTGTTCGAAGAAGGGAATCTTCTGTCTGTTATGAGAAAAATGGTGCGCGTTAAAAAGCAAGAATTCATCAGTTGTGCCAAAAAGTGTAGCATGTTATGGCTAAGCATAAATAAAAACACTCTCCCCTTCCGAAAGGGGAATTTTTAGTTTAGACTAGAGAGTCACAAATAATGAAATTTGTTTATGTAGTAACATTTTTTTCATTCCTAGACAAAATAGGGAGTGGTATATATGGCATCGAAAAATATGAAATGTTTTTTCTAGGCGGAACACCATTGGCACAGACAACCACCAGTGCCGGGGCCAGCGCGGAGGTGGTCACTCCAGGGGCGGATGCAGTGCCACCAGTGCCAGCAGGAACTGCTGTGGGGGATGCCTCGGTAGTGGCGGGCAGTGGTAAGCTATTATATTCCTTACTTATTGAGATTGCAGAGTAGGCTCTCTGCAGGGGTGTCTGTTGTACAGTACAAGTACACTTTACTGTTAAGAAGACTTACAAATTTAGAACTACATTTTTGTCAACCAGGTAGAAGTCACCCTTGACTTCGCATTAGCAATAGCATTAGCGGCGGGAGTTGACGTTAACCAATTGCCTCCTCTAAATTTGACTTCAACTCAGCTGTGAAAGTTTTATCGAGAAGCCAAGTCAGTTCGGAGATGTACTTGATAGATGGGATGAACGAGAAGGGAAAGAAGGGTGTATGGAAGGAGGAAGGACAAGCAAGGTAAATTAATGACTGGCAAAGAATGATACGTGTTTTTGAATGCAGGCAGAGGTGGCTGGTAGGAATCTGAGGCCGGTTGAAGCAAGGATGGGTGGAAGGAGAAAGAAAAGAGGACTGCATGGGTGGGTGAAACAGAAACTGTATGTGTGCGCAATATATCATTTGGGTCAAATATTAAGGCAGGTCAAGCACGGATGCATGGGTGGTGATTTACAAAATAAAATATAAAGGGTGTTTGTCGGTGAGAAAAAGTAAGGTTTGTCCAGTTGAGACATTAAGAAGAATGATTCACATTTACTTTGAATGGATGGATGCCTGGATGGTATCTTCCTCATAAATAGCATAGGTGTATATAGAGTAGACAGAGTAGACGGTCACTGGATGAAGAGTGTTAGTTCGAAGAGCATGTAACACTGCACGTCCGTGCCAGAGTAGCAAAGCCGAGGAAAGTAGATGGTGTAATTTTTCAGAATACTCCTTTGACTAACAGTGGTTTGCAAGCACAGCATATATTGTGTATCAATATTGTATGGTTCACATTATCAGGCGATTACGGCGACCACTCACTACCTAAGTTGATAATTTTCTTTCAACTCTGTCATTCATGTGTGGCCTATTGGTGTTCACTCAATCAATAAAAACAAAGCTCCCAAAGACATCCCTTATATAAGCAAATATCATGTGAAGGGGTAGATGATCATATTATCTTCTTCATTTTCCTTTTGTAGTAGTCAGGGGCATTGCAGGGTGAAAGTTAAATTAATAGAGCAGTAACCCTTGTTGTAACAGAGTATGGCCGGTGCCACCCGTAATAGAAAAGTAAGAGCTTCCCCACCTGCATGCACTGCTAACAGTAACGCGAGTCTGCGTCATCATGGCTTGCGTCTGTTTTTCTTGGGTGCAAGCTGACTGTGCTGGCATTATGCCGGCTTCCACAAGTTTACGCACTAATTTCGCTAAACAAGAGAGAAGAAGAAGACTGGTGTACAGTCTAATGTAGTGAGTCCATAGTGCTAGTAGAATTCCTGAAACTCCCACTAATGTTAGAGCAGAGTCCGACGAAGTGGGAGGTTAGATAGATACATGCCACAAATGTTTTGTACTGTGCTTGCAAGTTGCTAGTGCTACTGTGACACAACTTTCTGTTGAATTATTTTGTGTTAATCTTAAAGAGTATTGGTTACAATATTTTTTTCTTTCTTCATATAGATACTTTTTCTAAACCATCGAGGAAGGAGTTGGCTATCCGGGCCAGGCGCCGGGAGCTGGAGGCAATTGTCGCCGAATATCGGCGGCTGGTGGCTCAGGAGGAGGAGGAGTCAACAACAACAGCTGCATCCTCCTCCACTTCCCTTGGGTCATCCAGCCTGCGCAATCCTCCAGCGGTCCGGCGCCGTGGTCCGGCAGCCACCCGCTGCCGCTGAGCAGCGCAACCAACAGCTTGCCCCCACAGTACCTGCAAGGCGCGTGTGCACTGCCTAACCCTGCGAGTGGCCTACCTTGAGCAGGAGGTGGAGAGGCAGAAAGTCCTGCTCAAGGCCCTCCGAAGAGAGCTGCGGGACCACCAGACTGTCCCTTGCCCCTTTTTTAAAGACTTTTGGGGGGGAGAATTGGGCGTTGGGGTTTTTGAACTTTTGGGAACATTTATTTCATGGACATTGGTTGGGGTTAGGGAGGGGGTGGGTTGGGTCGGGTCTTGTGGGATAGTTTATTTTTGTTAGGGTCTAAATAAATATTTATTTTCCACTTAAACATAGCATACGCATTTTTACTGTTTTGTGGGGGAGGCAGGGGGGTTAACTGTACGTTTGTTTTCCTGAAACTTAACTGGCTGGTTGATTCAAATTGTCTAAGTAATTGCCCAAATGTGTACAAAAGTGCCACTGACTGGTGAATTCAGTTGTCCTACTACTTTACTAGTACTACCGTCAGTCTCTCCTCTCTCCTCTCCTCCTACTCCATTATTCTTCCTCCCCCAAAATGCTTATCTTACCTGTGATTCGTGTTTGAGAATAGGGCTAGGCCCAGGGCTGGCTGCATGGCAAATGATGATTAAGGTTGGCTCTGGAATCCTGGACGGATGACATGGCATCGTTGTGGTGGTAGTAGTAGTGGTACACACTGGCAGTAGCAGGATATGAAAAAAAGGAAATGAGACATTGAGTGGCCTGGGAGGAGCATTATAACAGTACGATAGTACAGTACACAAGAACAGTGCCATAAATTGTAGCCTAAGCAATGCTAAAGTATTCAATCAAAAGGTAACTACTAGTTGCGTGGATTATGGCTACTACAAGAACTAGTACTGAAGGACACAGCAGTGTAAGCTTTAGTCACGTGTAGGAGGATATTGCTGATGATGAATCCACTTGATGGCGGACATGAAATTCTGAATTGATTTGCAAATTCTCATGGGTGTGCGTCAAGCAGAATAAGAATATATCCTTGGATTCCTTGATCTGCCTTGAAATTGATTTTCTGTTGCTTTTGACCTTATCCTCCCCAGCAAGCGTGTGGAATTATTGGTGTCATTTAGTCACACCTCAAAAAAAAACACACTGCCCGGGGGAAGAGGGTTAGGGTTTGAAAAATGGATGGGAATGGGGGTTTTTGGGGAAAAAATTTGGAGAGAGGAAAAGAAAAACACAGTATGCATGAACAAACAACAAATGAAGAAAAACAAATCTTTGGATACAAAGAAATCCATAAGTCTTTTAAGGGACATAAAGGAAGTGCATGCTAAATGGATGGTTAGGTTACTGAAAAGTAGTACTTACTACAACTTACTAACTAGTACTAAACAATTAGACAGTACAGGGCTGCAATAATTACGCAATTTCACTTGCCTGTCCTACCTCAGAGAGAATAAACACTTAGTAGTACATTACATTAGTTTTAAAAATAGCAAAGAAACGTATCAAATAGCTGTAGGGATGAATTTGAAGCAGAGAGCAGACGCACAGAGTCGCACTCATAGAAGTTCACAACAATAACATATTTAAAAGATAAGGACAAGTGAAGTGGATACTGTAACTGTATGTTGTAGTTGTCCTGGTCAAATTGGGAAGATGCATGCATCCAGCCATTCCTCTTATTCCATCGCACGCTCCGTCGACCAATGTTGGTGACCACACTGTCCACTGCCTGCCTGGCGGATGCGAGATTGCGGATTGCTATGGTAAGCCTGAGTTAATGTTTTTCCCATCGCTCAGGGTAAGTGCCGGCCTTTATTTGTTGATGGAAAAACAGAAAGGGATATTAAAACACCCCGGAGGAAAAATATAAGGTACGGTGTGCAGTTCAAAAATAACACTTTCACTTTCAGAGGCGACAGTATTACATACATGCATCATTTCTAAAGTGCCAACTCTGAGTCTCTATTTCCAGGATAATAATTAGCACACAGCAGGCTAGGGCCATGCAGACGGTCAAGGCAGGCAGCACTGAGTGAACCAACCTCCATGTAGCTTACCTCTTTGACAGAGACAGACAAAGCAGATCTAATTTTATACAGCAAGCCACATAGCCGCAATTTTACATGAACCGCTGTCTGGACTCTGGCATAACACTACACTGGCTCAACCACTCCATACCACGGCTAGACAGACATGTAGTTCTCCTGTGGTTGTTGTTGACTTGTTTACCACTCACGAAATGGCCATAGTTCTAACGTAAATCGACGATAAGGATCCTTCCATCCAAGTGAGTGACTGAAGATATTATGTAACTTTGGTCATCATGACTCATCATCATCATGGTGTTGGCAAACTCAATGTTGTTCATGCAGTCACAGTCTACACACAGTGAGTCCAAGGACATTTTCCATATTAAGAAATGCTACGTAGTGGCCCCTGCAGTTAAAGTACAGTTTGTATTAAACAAGGTAAACAGAGTAGACTTGAGTTACATTTAGTGTGTAATAGATTAAATAATAAGAGAACACATAGGATTCATTTCATGCACAACAAACAAACTGAAATTGCTTTCATCAGAGCCAGACAGCCAGTGTTGTCCACTGCATGCCATCTCATCATTCATTACCTGTTCCACTATTTGTCAGCATCTTATTCTTAAGTGAAGGGCCACAGGGCAGCCTATCGTGTCAATTTCATAAGTAACAGTCAGCATAGTCAGTCATTCCAGTCCCACTTCTTTTGAGGGGACTCGTCTACTAAGCGACTGTTTCTTGATTTTGCGTAATCCGGCCATCGGCCTTGAGGTAAATGGATAGAGGAGTCTTGAGGAGGAGCATGACTGAGTTGTGAACTTGTGAACTTCAGGAATGCAGACAGCGGCACCTTCAATATGGAAATAAGACGAAGACAGTGCTGCTGATGGATTTGTTGTGATTAAAGTTTAGTTGTGCTAAAAGTTTTAAAACAAAGAAAGACAAACAGAAATAAAAGTGAATAAGGACGGGAAAAAAAAGTAAGTATTTCAAGCCCAGGTGTCAGGGAAGTAGAACTCGTCCTCAAACTCTGTGAATTGAACCGGGAGTAGGTCAGCTAACAGAGAAGAACTTCCATCACCTAAGTCGGTGTCATCATCTTCCTGCGTGGATTCATGTATTTTGAAATCTGGTGTTAAGAAGTACTGATTCATCGTGATCATTGTTAACCTCTCCACATTTTTGGGCGAGAGGCGGGTCCTTTTGAAGTTACAAAGGCACCAGCAGCACTGAAAACACGTTCAGAAGACACACTTGCGAATGAGCAAGCCAAATAATTTATAGCCAGCTTGGTGATCAGTGGCCATTGAGGCCTTTTCCCATACCAATACACCAATGGGTTCTAATCAAAGAAGACCTCTATTGGGTCATCCAGATAGGCCTGCACCATCCACTCAAGGTCCTCCAGGGGTGCTCCACTTTGCGTACCATCTGCTGCCTTTGCATCAACACTGGAACGAGCAAACCCTTGATGAGTTATCCCATCCGCTTCCGACAATATTATGGCTGGGCCTGGTGCAGGTGATGATACGGTTGCTGGTGTCAGTAACGGCTCTGAGGGAAAGTGACTGCCTTCGGCCACAGAAGTGGACCTTGAGGCCGGATGACCTGCTGCTTCAGTAGTACTTGTGGTGGTTCCTTCAATTTACTGCCTTTTGTTTTCGATCCGAGTGGCTGACAGAGATAGCCAATGTATGTACTTGGAAACATCTGCTTCAGAAAAAGGAATTAATGTATTGCTGGCCAGTGCCTTTTTGTACCGTGGATCCAGAATAGTGGCACAAATGTAATGTTGTTCTGAATGTATTGCTTTAAGCCTTGCATTGTCAACAAGGCGGCTTAATAAGCTCTCCGCCAACTGATATGCGTCTTGTTTTTCAGCATCAACTCGAAACGTTGAAGACACCGCCTTGAGTTGGTTCTCTAGCATGCGCAACAATGGGATACCTTTGTCCAAAGTACAGTCCTCCCTGCTGACTTCACGCGTGAAGACCTCAAAAGGAGAAGCATGTCTGTCAGGCTTTAAACTAGGCCCCATTCCTCCACCTCTAGCCTCATATCTTTCATACAAGCACCCCGTGCGTGAAAGACATACTCATTGATTACCAAGTACTGCTCAAACAGATGCTCAAGCATTTAGAAGGTTGAGTTCCAATGTGTTGCCACCTCCTGGATGAGTCCTCTGACTGGCACTCTACGGTCACGTTGAATGATCCTCAGCTGCTTCCGGGCCTTAAAAGAATGGCTGAAATGTGTGCAGATTCTTCGGCAGGTGGTCAGTAACTTGCTGACTGTGTTTTCTTTTTTCAAGAAATCTTGAACAATAATGTTAATGCGGTGCACCAAACACGGCACTCTGAAATAGCCACCATCAGCCATGGCCTTAACTATATTACTGCCATTATCCTTGGAAACATAACCAATCATGCGCCTTCTTGCCTGCAGCCAGTTAAAGACCTTACTGGTAAACTCCTCCAAAATGTTTACTGCAGTATGAGATTTCTCCATGGCAAATATGGCTTCTGTTGCAGGTTTCCAAGTAGCTTGAAAAATTGTGACACTGTCAACACCTGCAGCTATCTTCTCTCTAACCCCCGCAAAAGAGACCCAGTGTGCAGTGATGCACATGTAACAACGGCTTGGCAACTGGTCCACATGTCTGTTGTCAGGTGGATAGTGTGAACAGCACTCTTCTGCAAAGCTTCCCCAATCACGTCCAGCACATCTTGATGTAGTGCTGGAACCGCAACTCTGGCAAAATAGGACCGGCTAGGAACCTTCCATTTAGGGCAGACTGTTGCCACAAATTCTAGAAAACCCACCCCTTCCACGAAAGAAAAAGGGAGAAGGTCCAGCGCTAACATTTTAGCCAGCATTGCATTATACAGATGTGCCGTTGGGTGGTTGCGTTCCAATGGCGCCTCTGACCAAAACATGCGTTTAATGGTGGTCTGGACCGTTTTCATATGTGATGATGATCCAGACTTCTTCAACCCAGTTAGGTTAATTGATGTACTTTTTCGCATTGGTGTCTCTACCAGACTCTTACTGTGCCACCTAGATGTTGCTGCGGTAGAGGGTGTGAGCGCTACCACTGCAGTGCTGCTGCCAGGGGCACTGTGTGTACCAGAAAAAATGTCTCTCGATTCTTCACCTCCCCCCTGCACAATCAGCTCCTCGTCATCAGATGCAATATCAATGGCTATATTTGGATTTCTACTTTTGGCTTTCCGGATGTTACTTAGGTGCGCCTTCCACTGGATGCTGTGGTGTTTTTGGAGATGACCTCTCTGGCCTCCGGTACCATAGTTGGTACCAAGCTTACCCCAACTAACTACTTGTTTACAAATCGAACAAAGAACTTAGTTTTCCGCCTTTTTGCTAATACTAAAGAAGTCCCAAACTGGGGAGTTGAGATTTCTGGTGGTGGTGGAGGTGCCACTTTCAAAGCCAGATGAAGTGGAGGATGGGCGTGGCGGAATTTGACTCTGTTGTGCACTTACAGCACCACTTCTTGAGGTAATGGAAGTCGAGCTGGATGGAATGAATGAATGAATGAATGAATAAGATTTATAATGCGCAAACAATAACCCGAAGGTATCAAGGCGCCTAACAGAACAGAACAATAAAAGAGGAAATCACTACATCGCTACAGGTACGCTTGCACAAAAAGGTGGGTTTTCAAGGCCCCTTTGAAAGCCTGAAGGGTGGGTAATGATCTTATTTCCAGGGGGAGAGCATTCCACCATTTAGGGGCCAGTGTGGAGAAGGCCCTGCCACCCCATTTCGCTCCCCTGACACGGGGGGTAGATAGCAGGAGTCTGCCTGAGGACCGCAAATTTCTAATGGGAGAGTATCGGGACAGAATAGATCCAAGACCAGAGGGGCTATTTCTGGCCAAAGCCTTATACGTCATGCACACAATCTTAAAGTGAATCCGTGCCTCAACAGGGAGCCAATGAAGCAGCTTGCTAGCCGCTGTAGCAGAGGAGCGCTTAGGAATGTCAAGGACAAACCTGGCCGCCGCATTTTGGACTACCTGCAAGCGCTGCAGAAGGCTCTTTTTCAGGCCCGCATACAGCGCATTGCAGTAGTCTATTCTTGAGCCTATAAGGGCAACGGCTATCTGTTTCCTGGCCTGAGGGGAAAGGTAGTTTCTAATCCTTCTCAGGATATGGATAATGCCCCAGCAGGTGGAGATGGTTCGACTGACCTGCTTGGTCATGTCGAGGGCAGGGTCTATCATGACCCCCAGGTTTTTGGCAGAAGAAGTAGGGGAGGGACAGGCTCCTAGTGAGTCTGGCCACCAGCTAGCAGACCAAATGTCCCTAACCGGCCCTTCTGAAGAAAAACTATGGAAGCTGTAGGTCTTTTGGTGTAGTAGTTACCTGGGTTGGTGGTGGTACCAGTGCCACGCCGCCCACATCCCGCACAGCATTTCGGGATAGGGTAAAAATATCTGTCTGCTGCATGCCCGCTGGGGCTGGAGTGACGATTGTGATGACTGGGTCGTCATCGTCAGACTCTTCATCAGCAGCAGAATACACCACTTCTACTTCTTCTTCGTCATCACCCATAACTGAAAGCCTTGTGGGAACCTTCCTTTTCCCTAGCTTTGTCGTCTCGTGGCGTGCCTCCCTCTCAGACTAAATTGGTGGGTGCCAATCAAGATCTAGATCATCAGAAGGAAGGGGGCTTGAAGAAGAAGTTGTACTAGCCCACCTTTTCCTTGCTGGGGATCTGGAAGACAATGGATCATCAGGAGTGGCTTGCTCGGCTGATACCTCTGCATGAATCTCGATTTCCTGATGTGCCTCTACTTCTGGAGGAACAAGTATTGTGGGCAGTTGCACCTCTCATTGTGCCTCTCCTTGTGCCTTTCCTTGCGCCTCTCCTTGCGCCTCTCCTTGCGCCTTTCCTTGCGCCTCTACTTGTTGCACCTGTGGTTGTCGTTATGGCTGTGGTTGAACACTCGTCAGATGAGTTACACCCTGTGTTGATTGGATGCTACTTTACGATGAGTCAACGCCAACATCACTGGCCGATGGTGAAAGAGCAATTAAAGTGGCTGCATCTGCGGCACTTATGGGCTTGGGCCTAACTTGGCGTGGTGGCACTGAGACCAACGAAGCGGAGGTGCTGCTCCCAGCTTGGTCCCCGGCGGACATCACTGCTGCCGGCGTAGTTTTTTTTCCCCAAAAAAGTGGCAGTCGGCACACCAGTCTCCTTGGTAAATGCCGCCACTTGCTTCTTCTGCTCCTTCTTACTGGCAGTGGCACTGGCAACTTTCTTGGTAGAGGTGCTACGGCTACCTTTCTTTGGGCCCATGTTCTTCAGATGTCAGAACAGCAGGACGCAGTTGCACGAGTTGCAGAGTTGTCTGTGGGCACACCTGACGTCACGTGACGTTGTGCACACACCGCAGCAGGACTTCTTCCTGGCACTACAACAAGTAAAGTAAAGTAAAGTCCACATTTGTAAAGCGCACAATCACCCGTAAGGGTCTCTAGGCGCTGGGGGCCGTCGGGAAGATTAAGCGAGCTATTGCCCAGAGTCACATGGTGCTGGGCTAACCTGCCGCCAGAGCCGGGGATCGAACCGTGGTCCCCAGATTCCAGCGTCAGTCGCCCTGGCCGCGGCGCCACACCTCTTCAGTCCAGGTTCTTAGTCTTTGTGCACCTAAAAGCAAAGAAGCCAGAGGAACATCAGTTAAATAAATGTTGCATATGTCGTGCCTCAATTAATAATATTGCAACTAGGCATTTATTAATATTAACACAACACACCCAAAAACAGAAAGACCCAAAGTAAAAATTGCAATTCTAATCAAAAAATGATGTTTAAATTAATAGAAGAGAGACCACACAGAGAGAGTTGTTTCATGCACCCATTCACCGGCCTATGGCAAAATCTGCCTGGCGTCAATATGCCCCCCCGACCCACATGGCCAGGCCCTGGACCAGGCCCCAACAACACCCAAAAAATCAAAATACACACAATAATCACCTCAATTCAATGCCATCCATGCCCTAAATGATGTTTAAATTCAAGAGACCCCACAGAAAGACTTGGTCCATGCACCACTGAGTACCCCTGGACATAATGGATGAAAGCAAGACAGACTGGGTGCAGGCCTATGGCACAAAGCACACTGCCTGGATTCAAAATGGCCCCTAGACCCCCACCCACATGGCCAGGCCCTGGATTAGGCCTCAAAATGCCCCTCACCCACATAGCCAGGGCCTGGACCAGGCCCCAACAGCACCCAAAAAATCGAAATACACACAAAAATCACCTCAAAACAATGCCATCCATGCCCTAAATGATGTTTAAATTCAAGAGACCCCACAGAAAGACTTGGTCCATGCAGCACTGAGTACACCTGGGCATAATGGATGAAAGTGAGGCAGACTGGGTGCAGGCCTATGGCACAATGCACGCTGTCTGGCTTCAAAATGGCCCCTAGACCCCCACCCACATGGCCAGGCCCTGGACCATGCCTCAAAATGGCCCCCACCCACATGGCCAGGCGCTGGACCAGGCCCCAACAACACCCCAAAAAAGGAAATACCCACAAAAATCACCTCAATCTAATGCCATCCATGCCCTAAATGATGTTAAAATTCAAGAGACCCCACAGAAAGACTTGGTCCATGCACCACTGAGTACACCTGGACATAATGGATGAAAGCAAGGCAAACTGGGTGCAGTCAAACACTATGATCCGGCACTCTCCACAAAGAAATATTCGATAACAGACAAATAGATAAACAAAAACAATAAGGTATTCTAGAATCTGTTCTGTAAGGCTTTAAAAGTTATTTATTCTTTATTCTTCACAAACATACGTAGCCAACGCGTTTTGTCCAATGGGACTTCTTCAGGGCTACAAAAGTAAATATACAAAAAAAAAGTAAATATACATATGTGGACCAGGCCCAAACAACACTCAAAAAATCGAAATGCACATAAAAATCACCTCTATCCAATGCCATCCATGCCCTAAATGATGTTTGTATTCAAGCGATCCCACAGAAAGACTTGGTCCATGCACAACTGACTACCCCTGGGCCTACTGGCTAGTGTGGCTTTAACACGCACCTCAAAATTAAAAAAAACTTCCACATATAACAGTGAGCCATTCAATTCCATGCCATCCATGCCATAAATGATATTTAAGTTCAACAAAACTCACAGAAACAGTTGTGTCATGCACCCATTACTAACCCTGGGCCTACTGAATACTGTGGCTACTCACAATATATATATTTTTTTAAGTTGTTAAAAAGTTTATAAATTGTAGTTGCAGCAACTGCAATGACCCAAACAAACAGCACCAAACAAAAAGTCCTCAAATACAAATATCCAGCAGCAGCCAAAAAGAGTAATCCTTCCAGCTCCAGATCCAAATGAAAAATGACCAGGACATGGACAAAGCACTGAGAGGAGCCTGCTGGACAGGAACAGGAAGTTGGAGACTCTGGGGCACTTCCTTCCTCCCACCCCCCAAAAATGGACTCCTTGCACAAAAAAGTGCAGCTAAATGTCAATCTGAGGAGTTATTCTGAAGGTTAATGCTGCCTGCGATAGATTTCTTGTGCAGAATTGTAATTTTTGCGACTTTGGGAAAGCGAGCTGGTCAAATCTCCCGCCGGATGTCAAGTCAAGTCAAGTCAAGTCACAATTTATATAGCGCACTACATACCCAGAGGGTCTCAAGGCGCTTGAGGAGGGGGGGGGTTTACTTATCGAATATCCAGGTTTTAAGCTGTTTTCTGAAGGCTGGGTGGTTTTGAGTGAGGCGGAGGTGGGTGGGGAGGGAATACCAGGTTTTGGCTGCTAAGTAGGAGAAGGATCTTCCCCCCATGGTGGCTTTGTGGATGCGCGGGACGGCGGCGAGGGCTTGGTTGGACGAACGCAGCTGGCGGGTGGGGGTGTAGAAGGAAAGGCGCGTGTTGAGGCAATCCGGTCCGAGTTCGTAGAGGGCTTTGTGTGCGTGGGTGAGGAGACGGAAAGTTATCCTTTTGTTGACGGGGAGCCAGTGCAGGTCTTTCAGGTGACCGGAGATGTGGTCTTTGCGGGGGATGTCTAGTATGAGTCTGGCTGAAGCATTTTGGATGCGTTGGAGTTTTTTCTGCAGTTTTGCGGTGGTACCGGCGTAAAGGGTGTTTCCGTAGTCTAGACGGCTAGTAATCAGAGCGTGGGTGACCGTTTTTCTTGTTTCGGTGGGGATCCATCGAAATGTTTTTTAGAGCATGCGTAGGATATTGAAGCATGATGATGAGACGGCGTTGACTTGTCTGGTCATCGAGAGTGAGGAGTCCAGGATGAAGCCCAGGTTCCGTGCGTGGTCCGTCGGTATGGGGGTTGTTCCTAGGGCCGTAGGCCACCAAGAGTTGTCCCATGCGGAAGGGGAAGTACCTAGGATGAGGACTTCCGTTTTGTCCGAGTTCAGTTTCAGACTGCTGTGCTTCATCCACTCGGCTACTTCTTTCATCCCTTCATGTAGGTTGGTTTTGGCGGTGGTTGGGTCTTTGGTGAGTGAGAGGATCAGCTGAGTGTCATCAGCGTAGGAGATGATGTTGAGGTTGTGTTTCCGTGCGATGGTTGCGAGGGGGCTCATGTAGACGTTGAAGAGGGTGGGGCTGAGTGATGATCCTTGCGGGACGCCGCAGATGACTTCGGAGGCCTTTGACTTGAAAGGGGGGAGGCGGACTCTCTGAGTTCTTCCAGTGAGGAACGAGATGATCCAGTCCAATGCTTTTCCTTGAATTCCGATGTTTCTTAGGCGTTGTATCAGGGTGCTATGGCAGACTGTGTCGAAGGCTGCAGAGAGGTCAAGGAGGATGAGGGCGACTGTGTCTCCGTTGTCCAGAAGTGTTCGAATGTCATCTGTTGCTGCGATGAGGGCGGTTTCGGTGCTGTGTTTGGCTCGGAAGCCAGACTGTGAGGAGTCGAGTGATTTGTTGGTTTCGAGGAAGGCGGCGAGTTGATTGTTGACGGCTTTCTCAATGACTTTGGCAGGAAATGGGAGGAGCGAGATGGGGCGGTAGTTTTTGAGTTCGGAGGGGTCAGCTGTAGGTTTCTTCAGAAGGGCGCTGAGTTCGGCGTGTTTCCAGCTTTCTGGGAATGTGGCGGAGTTGAAGGAGCAGTTGATGACGTCTCGGAGATGGGGTGCGATAACGGAGTTTGCTTTGTTGAAGATGTGATGGGGGCATGGGTCTGTCGGGGATCCTGAGTGGATGGAGTTCATCAGGTGAATGGTGTCTTCTGTGGTGACTAGGTTCCAGTCGACAAGGTAGTTCGGAGGAGGTAAAAGTTCGGAGGTGAGTGAGGTGAACTGGTTTACAGGTTGGTTGTCAAAGCTGTTGTGAATGTCGGCGATTTTGTCATGGAAGAATGAGGCGATGAGATGTCAGCTGCGCATCGCATCTACGTATTCGCTATTGTTTACTCTCCCGATATGTGATCGCGGGCCCTTATGACGTATTCGCGTTCTCAAAGTCTCGCAGTGCAAGATGGCGGGACTCCATGACATACTCGCGGTTGAAAAGTCACGCGCGATCACGCAGCCAGATCCAAAATGTCACAGCGCACGCAAACCGGGAGGAAAACAACTCGGCAAACTCAAAATCACGGTAAGTCAACGGCGTGCGCACAAGATTGTATGTTTGAAGCACGAACAAGCAAAAAAAATCGCAAACTCGCTAATTGCTAATTGTTTGGCAATTTCGTGCGATTTGCGGATCGCGAAATTGCCAAAAATT
This sequence comes from Lissotriton helveticus, assembly GCF_964261635.1. Lineage (NCBI taxonomy): Eukaryota > Metazoa > Chordata > Amphibia > Caudata > Salamandridae > Lissotriton > Lissotriton helveticus. Next base: position 41,875,681 of record NC_136059.1, read on the forward strand.
TGCAAATTCAGCAAGCGGAAGGAATTTTCAGCCCATGCTTAGCCAATATGGAGACCTACAACAGACCTTTCGGACATTTGTCATGAGATGCTAAAATGGGAGTCCACATACTGGTTGCCAGAAACATTCTCATTTCTACAATTTTATTATTATTATTATCATTATTCAGCTTATAGAGCGCCGGGTTTCCCCAACGGAGTGTCCCCGCACAAGAACACCAACAATGCCTGGAACGCTGGCCCGAGCCTCTAAACCCCCTATAGCCTCGGTCCCCCGAGGAACAGCTACAGAGGCCTACTTTTGGCCACCTGGGGGTGCTGGAAGAACCACGTCTTAAGTTTTTTCCGAAACAAGGTCTCAGATGGGCACGTCCTTAAGTCAACAGGTAGGTCATTCAAGGCCTTAGCCGCAAGGAAGGCAAAAGAGCTCCCACCAGCCCGTACTTTCCGCACCTTAGGCACAATCATCTTTGACGTGCCCAAGGACCTTAGGTAATGTGCAGGTCTATATGCGGTAAGAAGGGGGTGCAAAAAGCTTGGACTTTTCTTGTTGAAAATCCTGTGGCCAAAAAACAAGGCCTTAAAGGTGACTCTAGCCTGTATGGGGAGCCAGTGTAATTCTCTCAGGGCCTCCCCCACCGAGGCCCGCCTAGGAATATTCAGAATTAACCGAGCTGCAGCATTCTGAAACTTCTGCAGGATGTTCTGATTTTTTGTGGTCACCCCTAAGTATAGGATGTTGCAATAATCTAGATGGGACGTGACAAGGGCCTGTACAAAGGTTCGTTTGGCATCTAATGGGAGTAGGTCCAGGATTTTTGCTGCATTTTAAGAATGCCAAAGCAGGCACCAGCTAAAGCTGATATCTGCTCTGAATAGGAGAATATTCGCAGATTGACCTTTGCCTTAGGGGTTGGAGTAGATCCCAGCTCCTCCGGCCACCACTAATGTGACCATGGAGAGGGCTGCTTACCCACTACCATCACCTCCGTCTTTCCCGCTTTCAGCTGCAGAGAGCTGAGCTCCATCCAGTTGGCAAGCTCTTCCAGGCAGACCTTGAAATCAGATGCCATTCCAGCCTCCTTTTGCTTCAGGGTAACGATCAACTATGTGTCATCGGCATATGACACCAGTTTTACCCATGTCTCAGCACAATATCTGCCAAGGGGTGCATGTAGATATTAATTAGGGTAGGGCTAAGAGCCGACCACTGAAGCACCTCTTGAGACAGAGGACAGACTCTGGATTTAAAAGGATGTTGTAGAACCTGGAAGGATCTATTCCCCAGAAAATGTTTAATCCACTTCCATGTCCCTTCACCGACCCCGGCCTCCCCCAACCCTTCCATCAGAAGGCCATTGGAGACCATGTAAAAAGCAGCACTCAGGTCCAGAAGGATCAGTGCAGTAGTTCTTCTCTCATCGGCTGCAGTTTTCATGACCTCTAAGGCAAGAAGAAGGCTGACTCCGTACTATGTTGTGGCCTAAACCCCGACTGGGTTTCACGGAGAACCTGTCTCTCTTCCAGAAACATGGACAGTCGACTGTTTAAATGTTTCTCTGTGATTTTAGCAGCATAGGGTGGCAGAGATATAGGTCTCAGGTTTCCTGGGAGAGCAGGGTCCAAGGAAGGTTTCTATAGCAGTGCTTTCAATTACTAGGAACCTTACCCAAACTAAAAGACAAGTTCAAAAGCTTGGTGAGAACTGGAGCAATTCTCTCCCTTGCAGTACGAATTTCTGGGGGGATCTGATCCAAAGGCTACCCAGATTTGACTGCTTCCAAGAGTTTTAGAACATCACTTACTTCAGCCAGATGAAACACAAAGCTGTCCTCACCTCTCGAATCACCTGTGACAGGAGCCGAGATATAGTTCCTGCTGCTTTCAGGTAAGGTGCTGTATATTTGATCAATCTTGCCCATGAAGGAATCCACAACCTTACTACAATGATCAGTAGAGGCAGGAATAGTGGCTGTCACACGTTCTAGAGTAGACAGTGGTTTCACTACGTTAAAAATATTCTTAGTGGAATCTTTTGCTGCTTCAATTTCCTCAGTGCAAAACTCCCTACGTACTCTCCTAAATTTGTTGATGATACAACTTGAGAGCAGCTAAGTATAACACCGTATTTTCATTTAGATAGCCTCCCCTCCATCGGCATTCAGGAGGCTTGCAATCAGTTTTTAAAAGAGCCAATTCCTCTGAGAACCATTACGCGGAAGGTAATGCGAGTATTTTTACCAGGTTTCAGGGGTATTATGGAGTCCACTGCCTCCATATTCCAAAGAGAGACTTGTCTCTCTGCAATCTAGACTTTTGCCCCTAATTCTGGGATACTTGAAGCCAGCTTATCCCCAAAGGTATCCGTGCTTAATGCAGCCCATTTCCGAACAATTATGGGCACGGAACGCTTTCCGGGATTGCAGGGAGCCTTTCAGGTGTTCGCAAACCTGAAAGGGAGGATAAAATAGTCAGGTCACACTACAGGCACAGGCAACAGAGCTTCTACCTGAGCACTGTTGGGAAAAATATTATCCATCCTTTGTGTGTAGGGGTGTTGACCAAGTGTGTTAGACCCATTGCCTGTAGCCCTTGATTCAACTCCTTGGTTTCTCTATTTTCTTTATCTTCCCAATGAAGATTCAGATCCCCCAACAGAATAAAGTTGGGGTAGCGAATAGTATAGGGGGGGCACTGTCTCAGCTAGTTCATCAACGAAGGCTCTTGCCGGGTCAGGGGGTCTATACAAAAGAAGCCCTACAATAGAGCTTACACTATTAACAGCCAGATTGAAAAAGGCTGCTTCGCAGCTAGTCATAAGCCGTACAAAAGGGGGTGGTCGCAGCTAGTCATAGTCAGTTTAGACATCCTCACCTGAAATTCTTTCCCGAATATCACGGCGAGCCCACCTCCCCCTCTGCCCGGGTCTATCAACCCCAAGGATAGCATATCCTTCAGGCAGTGCTTCCAAAATATCCGGAGCAGATTGCTCATTGAGCCAGGTTTGCACTAGAAACAGCCCCACTGGATTCTGGTTGATAAGTAGGTTGTGTATTTCTTGGCTATGTTTGCTAAGAGATCTACAATTAAGGGATAAACATAGAAATGGGTCTAATAATGTTCTTGATTGTGAGAAGTTAGCCTGGCATATGATGTCCACTAGTTCTAGTGGGCACCTTGCACCAGTCTAATAGACCCTTATTGACGGTGGTTGTAAAGTCAACCTCATAGAAAGCTATCCTAGTGGTAGCATGAACCAGCAGTCTTCAGGCTAAGACTTCAGTAGGCGAGTTAAGCAAGTTGTTTTACCAATTATAATCCCTTGAGTACCAAATCAAAGGACACCACACAAGTTATATATCAAATATATATGTATTTAATCTAAACACAACCCCTCTCCACTCTTTATGAGGTCAGAGGTAAAAATACAATACAAGTCACACAATTAATATATGATAAGTTGCACAGTATACGTTATGCCCTAGGGGCGTCATAAACCATATACTAAGAAAGTGGTATAAGAACCACAAGAGAATTAGAAAGCAGGCCTGGAGCCTGTGGAATCGCTGGGGCTACACTAATAAATCAAAGGTTAGGAAATAGGAGGCCCATGGGGGACGCGTGCAGTGTCTAAACACAGCCGCCGGTTACCATTGACTTTCTGTGGAGATCGTAGAAGTTACAAATATACAATTTAAGGACGCTTCCGGATGCACTAGGATGGAACCCTTATAAACTAGGACACTTCGAGAGTCAAGACCCATGTGAGCACTGGAGTACTCATGTTACCTCACCCAGGGAAGCTGGGTGAATAGGTGTCTTTTTGGTTTTGGGTTTCGTCGTCGTTTTCTATGGAGAGCTGCAAAGAAGTGCTGCAGGCGACCAGAGGAAAAGTGTCCAGGTGGATCCAAGGGTGGATCAAAGATCTGAAGAACCTGAAAGCAGATGGGACAGAGTCTGGGTCACAGGCCAGTGACCAGGAAGGAACCAGGCAATGTCGGGTGATTTCAGGTGAAGTAGTTGAACTTGTCTCTTCAGCCACAAAGTCCAGGAGGCATCGAAGATGACCAGGCACTGGATTCGAGCTGCCCCACAATGGATCTAGTTGACTGCGGTGTCAGTATCTGGGTTGGACCCAACAAGCCTTAGCAACCGCAACCCACGCAGGATGTCAAGATTGTCTCTGTTGCAGACCAGAAAGGTCTGTGGCGCTTCTCCTTTTCAGGGAAGCTGGAGCAAGCCTGGAGCACGCAGGAAAGCAAGTTAAGTTCAAAGAAAGGTCTTCAGGGGGCTCACTAGCTAATGGGCAAGGAACCAGGAAGACGCATCAAGCTCAAATGCAAAGGCAGGGCCCAAGGGACACTCGCGGAGTGTGGGGGCCTGGGCTTCATTGCAAATGGTGCTCGGGGCTGGGGCTTCTTGTACCCCAATGCACAACTCACTTAGGCTTCAGGAAAGGAGTGCAGGTAGCAAAATGCAGGATGTCCAGGAGTTCTGGTCCCACGTCTCTCGTGTCAACCACGTGTTTCAGCTTTTCTGTGGATGTTGGTCGGGGTAAGAGAAGTCTGGAAATCCAGGTCATGTGTCGCAGAGTGTTTGGGATCCGATGGTAGCCTTGAAACTGCAGACCGGCAAAGATGCTGTTGGTGCCTGTTTGCACAGGGTGGTCACTCCTTGACCACAAAGGAGATATCTTCCATCTTCCAGTCCGAATGGAACATCAAAGGTCCAGGATATGTCTTTCAAAGATTCATCCAGGGTAATCTAAAAGTCCTAGGGACACAGCTCCTATACATATTCTAAGGATGGGGGCTGGACTACCTGGCTAGGTCCCTCCTATGGCTGGCCCTAAGAAGGAGATGGTTACACCCCTTTCCCTTTGTCCAGAGCTGGGGCTGTGTGCCCCTGCAACCGGTTTGAACTAGGCTATGCATGGAGCACCTTGTGTGCCCCAGGCAGTGTCTAGAAGCATTCACTGAATGCAGCCCTCCCTGCCCCAATACACAAAACCCCTGTCTGGGGAGGTGCCAGCACCTCCCTGGAAAGGAAACCTATTGTCCAGGCCCTTGTGTGCCCCAGGCAGTGTCTAGAAGCATTCACTGAATGCAGCCCTCCCTGCCCCAATACACAAAACCCCTGTTGGGGAGGTGCCAGCACCTCCCTGGAAAGGAAACCTTTTTTCCAGGCCTCCCCTGCCGGAATTTCATCCAGCAACAGGAGGTCAGACTCGTGTCTGTGGCAGCAGCATCCATTTTGTGATGCTGAGGCTCTGTTTAACTTTAACCGGGTAAAGCAGTAACTACAAGTCTTCTCCCTCTAGAAGGGTGGAATGCTACCCCACCGCCAGGACTGGCGGGGGGGGGGTAGTATTCCAAAATGTTTGACACAATACAGGACATGTTTTGATAAAGCCAAACCAAAGTTAGCATTAACTGTGAGGATTATAATGCATTTAAGAGTAAATGGTATGGCTATATTATAGAACAGCTAAAAGGAGATGGTTCCGAAAGCTGCAGAGGGGCTCAGCTCATGCTAGGGCACCCTCTCACATAAAACCAAGCACTCTGCCTCCAGGATTGTCGAGGCCTACCATGGGAGTGGCTTATATGTGTATATTTGTCTATATGTAAAGGTAGATATTGGTATACTATATCTAAGTAAGGGGTGATTACACCCCCTTACCCAGGCTGTGTGAACAGACCTGTGGTGTCAGTTTGGAAGGAAAAGCAGGGGTGGTGCAATACATGCTGCAGCTCCTGGTAGGCCTAGGGTGCCCCTATGCCCTGGGTACCTATGGTACACTATACAGGGGCTCACAAGGGTGACCCAGTAACCAATCTGGTATGTACCTAAAGTACATGGAGTCCATTTTATAGAGAAAGCAGATAGATTGGGGCCCTGATTAGCAGGGTACAAGGCCAACTAAGTCGAAAACCAGCAAAACACCAGGAAAAAAGTGGGGGTAACCATATAGTCAGATTCCACCATCCTACATCGATCCCTTCCCTCTTTCTCTTCCTCCCCCGACAAATAGTATCCGGAAGCCACAATACTAACAGATCCTTATGCTACTATCTAATGCTATAGAGTGAAGGCAATTTGTGTCTGCTACCCTTCTAAGGGCCAATAATCCTCAGAGGCATAAACACCTATGTGCCCAAAGAAAGATCCAGGGGTCCTGGCCCATGGCACCATCAGGGGGCAGACTGGCTTGCCTTTGGCGTTCCTTTGGTGCGCTAGTGGCACGCCCCCTGCACGCCCGTTTGATCATGTGGCTAAATAATGTAGGTGCTGGGAGCACTAGACCGCTCCCACAGCACCACACACTCGTCGGCGGAAATGGAAAGGCCAGAAGTGAGGCCGAAAGACCGAGGGTTACTCGCAGCGCCCTCTGTTCTTGAGGTAACTGTTATGATGGCAAATAAAAGTAAGGAGCACATTATGAAAATACCAAACATTACATAGGAAACCAGACAGGAACCCTGCTCAGTCTCTACTGTGATGAGATATGTAGTAACCGGTCCATTTATTTGCCTTTCCTAAACTGAAGGCAGCCCATACCTGTGTAGCCCCCAGATGTTGGAGGCAGCCCTTGCCTGTGTGGCCCCCAGATGTTGAAGACAGCCCTTGCCTGTGTAGCCCCCAGATGTTGGAGGCAGCCCATACCTGTGCAGCCCCCAGATGTTGGGGGCAGCCCTTGCCTGTGCAGCTCTCTGATGTTACTGAGGCGCATACCCTTATCAAGAGCGTGTCCTTCAGAGGTCATCCCTCCATCATGGTCTCTGCTTTTTAGCTAAAAATATATCCTTGGCTCACTGAAAATGAGGGGAGATTTTTTTTCCAAGGCATTGGTGGGAGCGCTTGGCGAGAATTGTACACACTACTACTACTAGCAATGAAAACGTGTTTGCCATTCAACGCCTACATGAATATTATATAAAAACAGTCCTCACTAAAAAGAAATCCTATATATCAAACACACTCTTATAACATAGTGAATGATATGAGCCAAAATTAATGTATCCTGCTGTAATTGTAGGTCGGGGCAGAGGTTTTGGTTGATAGGTTACAGGGAAGAGACCTGTATGAAAATGACACTTGGTTTGGTTGTGCTTTCAAGTTTAATTCTCTCTACAACTAAATGTAAGAAATCCTTGAAATATTATCATCCAGTGGCAATTGCTCGCATTTCAATAATTGTTTTTGCCCTCTGTTCCTCCAGATAGATGCCAGCCTTAGTCATGTAAATCTTGGTCCGGCTCCAATAAGAACATTCCATCCCAAACTGCCAGGCCAGCTCTCACTTAGACAGGAACATAAACAACCCAGACTGGTTTTGGCCTACTTAGGCATAGTCAGTGAGGTATAGCTCCATTCCTGTGGCACAGTGAGCACAGACCCACCTTTGGGCATGCCAGTCTGCCACAACAAACAAAGTGCAACAAGGATTGCTTGAATTAATCTCCATGCTTAACCGTACAGGAGAGAGTATGCCAGCAAATACGAAGCCTTGTTGGAGCCAGAGCCCCAAGACCCAGGTGACGGGGCAAGCCAGTCTTAGGTGTCTGACCAGCAGAAGAGAAGGTGGGGTATTATGAGGAGGGGGAGACCTTCCAAAAGAAAGAAGGGAAAAGATGAGTTTTTAAAATATGCTGAATTTGAGGTCATTATTTTCCAGTATTAAGTAAAGGGGCAGTGCGTTCCGGAGACAGACGCCCTGGAAGTTAAAGAACTGACTACCGGTCCATCTGGATCTGAGCCATGGGGTCACCTGTTAGGCCGTCTTTCAGGATCTGAGGCTTTTGAATGGCTGCTGGGAAAGGAACCTTTTACAAAGGTGGTTTGGTGCACAGCCAAGAAGGAACTTGTGAGCGAAACCAATTTGACAAGATTCCCTTTCCCACCAAGTGGAAATTCCAGGGGGAAGGTGGAATGTGGTCGTGCTGTTTGAGGCAAAGCCAAGGGAGGCTGTATAATTTGAGTTATATAAGAAAAGTAAGGAGGAAGTCATCGTAGGGTGTTTCAGTAACAATGAAGCAGTAGCAAGACACTCTTCAGAAACCATACATGGTGGAAGGTAGCCTACAGCCTGCTGCATTGCCCTACTGAAAATCTTCAATTTCTAAAAAAGTTATTAAGTCCTAATTTAAGACTTTCCACATGACATAACCTGGTCCCTATATCTGGCCCTTGTTCCATAGCGGTCGGCCCCCATTTTTTTACTTTGACCCTTTTTTGCATATCCAGATACCTGCGGTTGTCACTTTGCACCTTTTGGTGCTAGAAACACCTATAAATTTAAAAATCATATCTCTGGTTCCTTACATCTGATTTTTATAGTTCTTGGTGTATATTTGCTCATTCAAATTGTCTGTTTTTATGAACTAGATGGAATTTTTGTCTCCTTTTTACCTATTCTGGTACTATTAAATACAAATTTCTCCTCCATTAAACATGTCTGCTCTGTGCTACATCTTCTTAGGGTTGCGCTCCGGTTTAAATTGAGACCCAACAGGACCTAGTCTGTAATGGTGTCATTATTGCTTGAAGAGGGCTACCATCCACTTCAACAAATTATCCACTTTCCCACATGGCTCCAAGGCCGGTTGGGCAGAGAAGTCAATGAGGGCCCCAATAGAATCCATTTTGTTGACCGTAAACAGTCAGAGGACCATCAAGAAAGGAGACCGTAGATGAAGTGGGAAAAAGTATTGCTGTAGATGTGGAACAGTTTCTTGGTGGAAATGGATAATTCAGTGATGTGGATCCAGAGGTATTCCTCCTGTGCCTCTGAAGTGGACCTGGCAAACCATGTTAGATCTCATGGTGGTTTGGTTTTATTCCAGCAAGGCAGACAATCTGTGAACCATTTCTTCGATTTTGAGGGAGAGCGTTAACTCTAGGGCACCGAGATATTAAGAGTCTGGGCGGACTTGAATTCCAGGTGAACTGAGATATCTGGAGTCTCTAGGGGAGGGTCTCGGGTTCCCAACGGGAGTTGGAATATGACTTCCTGTTGTATTGTAAGGCTTCACCGGAAGGTGGGTTTAAGAATCTTAAAAGCTTGCTCTACAAAGTTTGTTTTCAATATGGAAAGGACTATGAAGTGACTGAAAAAGGACATCTAACCTGGCCTTCTATTAGAATTCTATTACGCATATTAGCAAGCCCATTATCGCCGTTTTAGCAGCAGTTTTCAGCCGCTAAATCTGCGATAATTTTATCGAGGTTCTTGCTAATTTGCCACTTTGTTTTCAATATGGAGTGGACTATGAAGTGAATGAACCAGGATAGAAAAGCAAGGGGATTTCTATGATCTGTAGCTCAGATATTAAGAACAATAAACAGACCATAACCATGCTCATGGCTTGGCTTCCTAAAGAACTGAATACGACCCAGGCACTCCAAGTCATGCAACACCATCAGCACCCTGCATTCTTGTGCTTGATGATTGATTGTTCTCTTTCAAAATAATGACTAAAACTGAAAATGCAGAATATTATGAGCTAAAAAGTGAGTGCCCCGTGCCCCACATGACAGGCCTCTTGATAGCTAGGGGTGCACATGTGTGTGTGTTTGTGCGCATGGGTGTTTGTGTGTGTCTGAGGATTCAGATATAATAAACAAATGCAAAGTTCCTCTCTACTTTTCTTAATTTTCTTGGCTTTCCAAGCCTCTAATTTCCTTGCTGGGTTTCTTGGAGAGTTCTCCTCTAGCTTATAATATCTAACAAAGCTCCCTATTGGGTTACAGGTGACGTGGTTAGTGAAACAAACTTGTAAAGTGCTGGATTTTGTGGACCAGGAAGTGTTCATCAGTTACCGGCCCATGAGCCATGTTGCAACTCAATTCGCGGACCTCTGGCTACCCATATTTAGTGGAGGAACTACATATTTTGCTGACCCGGATGCCTTTAAGGTAAATACAGAGGAGCTAAACCTCTATGTGTAGGAAGAATACTGACATGAAGATGACATCTCATGGGCACCCTGCCCTCTCTTGTAAAGGGTTTACCAGGCATCAGCAAACTAATCTTGCTCTTCACCATGAATAAATGTGCGTGGGAAACAATTTGGCATTTTGGGGAATCAAGTCAAGAGTAAAACTGGCGCTCTTGCATGGAAGGGGGTGCGAGTAGCTTACAAAGTAATGCATGTTTATACCCCTCTTTGCTATTCGCTGCAAAATCTTAGATAGGAGGATCTTCTAGACATAGTTAAGTCCAGCCCTAGTCCTTTAAACCTTGTGTTGTAGATTAGCCATACAGCTGTAATGTAATGTGAAATGTTTCAAACTTGCTTCCACACCACTGCCTGTGTTGGAAATTCCAAAATTTCTGGCCTGTCAAACACAGTTGAATTGATATCTTTGTTAGCCAGTGAAAGCCTTCAGGTCTCTTTCTGCATAGTGGCACATCTTGATGCATATCACTTTTTCTGATTTGTCCTTAATACATTGTCAAACACAGGTAGGTGAACTGAGACCACAACCATTCCCTGCTTCTTCCTTTTTGTTCATAGGGCTCCTTGATCACCACACTGCAAGAAGTGCTCCCCACTAGCTTTCTTGGGGTGCCAAGAGTGTGGGAGCAGATCCAAGAACGGATGAAGGCCCTGGATGCCAAATCTTCTCTCATCCAAAGGAAAGTAGTTGTCTGGGCCAAGAGTGTTGGGCTGCAGGCCAGCTACAATCGCATGAACGGGTAGGGTACGATTGCCTCTTGAATGGATGATTCTTGCATTTTTAAATGCCTTTTTCTTAAACACTTGTCATACTTCCATTAGACGTGTGAAGGCAATGTGTACAGAACGCATGCTATTTAATCCAATTTTTAATGTGGGTTGTCCATGTTAATGCTACTACTTTGATTATCTTCATCTTAATAAGATGCACTCATTATCAGGGCCTGGCTTTTCTTGTGGCATAATACTAAACCTAAAATGCTGTCATATACAGAAGAATATCTCTCCATAGGCAGGATCCTTGTGACCTATTTCTGTAAAGATGTATGCTTCTGTGTAGAGTGTAATATGCTTTTTATTGCTATTGAGTCTAGTGGTAGGCCATGATTGAAGAAGAGGCAAACTCTTGTTTGGGTCATGATGCCCCTCCACTCCCTCAATGATGGTAATAGATAGCAGGTTTCTCGATGTGAATGTGTGGTTTATGCTATACATTATTATTGTGCTTGTTCAATACTTTCAAAAAAGGCGAACCGGATGACAAGGGCCCCCTCCCTGAGCCATGGATCCGGCCAGGGACCCATCCCCAAAGACACTGCTGTAAAGTTTATATTCCCTGGCCCGCATTAACCCAGGCACAGAACACAACTTTTTTCTCCCCCAGGCCGTAGCACAAAAATAAGCAACTCCCACCCAGGCTTGAGCTAATGATGATTTAGCCAGCTCCTGCTGGCACCCAGAACGGGTGCTGGCTGGTGAGCCGATGGGAGCCTCAGAACTCCGAGCCTCCTCAGTGGGTACCCTGAGTAGGCACCCACTATGGGTGCTGGCTGCACAGCCTGCAGGGTCTTGGGGCTCCCACTGCTTTCCCCAACTTAAAAAAAAAAGAAAAAGAATATGTGTACCACGGAATCCACAATTAAAAAAATGTCCAACTCCCACCACAGTGCTGTCTGGTGAGCTGGTAGGACCTGCCCGGCCATGGGAACTCTGGTATCATCATGCTTTTAGTGACAGATGGAGGAGAGCGAACCTCTCCCTGACCTCTTGTACTCCAGGGAGAAATATGGGTCTGTGGAAGGAGTAATATTTTCCCCCAGCTTAACTCCTGAACAGCAGAGAGACTGCCACCAAGTGTTAGGACAGTACTCCTCTCTTTTTTTTTACCTTACTGCTGGGACTACCCATCTGTATACCCATGTTGTCAACATAGCGGACAACTTCCCTGTTAAGAATAAATGTTACAGGTTGTCGGATAACGTGAGGGCCAGCATTAAGAGTTAAGGGGCAGATTTATGTCAGACTTGCGCCACTTTTGCGCTGCCGTTGTGTCACTTCTGTGATGCAGTGGCGGCCTAAACCCTGCACCACGTTGCAACATACTTACATCATGACGCATCTATGGAGATGCATCACGCTGTAAGGCCCTGCGCCACATGAAATCTGCATCAGGTTTCATGTGGGTGTTTCCACGCGGGGGGGGGGCGTTCCGTCACAGGAACGCCCCTGAAAATTGACTCAGTGAAAGCTACAAGGTTTCACTGAGTCACTTTACCAACGCTGATGCGTCAAAACCCTGCCCCTGCTTGAAGAAGGCATAAGGCTTGACGCACCACGTTACAGATAGGGCAAGTTGGAAAAGTGCTGGGGTTGTGTGTGGCACGCAACACAACTTCAGCACTGCACGAACTTCACACCCTAGATACAACACACATCTGTTTATTCCTGCGCCATGGTGCGCCGCATTGTAAATGCGGCGCATAATGGGTGGCACAAGGATAAACTTGGGTGCGCATCTTTCCTGGCGCATCTCTGCTGATTTGCAGAGATGCGTCAGGCAACATAAATCTGCCCCTTTGTCTATAAAATGCTGTAGTTGGCGGTGATAGAACTCTACAGTAGCCCCTGTTCCAGTCCTACCATAAACTGCCTCACCGGGCACCACAACTGAACTGAGGTTCTGTTTGGATTATAGAGGGCTAAACTCGGTGACAAAGACTGTTACTCATCCCATCCCCCAGGCTGATGAGCTTTTTGACTGATTAGGGGCTGCCCAGTACTTGCGTACCTTTGAACTTACATCAGGGTACTGGCAGATCCCCCTGATCAGAAGGTGCCGATGAAAGTCAATACTTCTTCTCTCCGGAGGGCCACTATCAATTTTGTGTGATGACCTTTGGACTCCAGATTTCCCCTGCCACCTTGTAGAACATTGGTGAGCCAGGTCCTACCTGGATGACATAGCTTTCTTCACTAGCAATTGGAAGGACCACCTTTTCCACCTCCCGGAAGTGCTTCAGGCTCTGCAACAGGCAGGCCTTACTATTAAGGCCAGTAAGTGCCAGATAGGCTGGGGTATGTGGTATACTTAGGACAGGGTTAGGGTGCAGCCCCTCCAGGCCAAGATAGAGATTATCATTGCCTGTGAGGATGACAAAATCCAGACTGAGGCCAGAGCATTTCTAGGCCTCACTGGGTACTTCAGGAGGTTTATCAGGGGATGTGGCACCATTATTGCCCCTAATCAGACTGACCATAGGCCCCTCAGGTGGCTGATGCAAATGAGGGTCGAGAATACAAAATTGTTGAGGTGGCCCATTTTTTTACAGGGTGGTCTATCCAGGTTTTTCCACCTTAGTGATGAGAACTCTCTAGAGGTTGGGTAGATCTCCACACTTTCAGCTGGAGGACACGTGTTAGACCAGTCATCCTTAGGGTAGTCTTGCCCAACCTTTTTGGCTGCTTACATCCCCTTTTTCTGTATCTGTTTGCTGGCCTTAGGACTCTGAGCTCTTTAACACTGTTGACCAGTGCTAAAGTGCTTGTGCTTCTCCCCTAAACAGTGAAAACATTGGTGTATACACATTTGGCTTATTTATTTTACTTGTACATCCCTTGTAAAGTGGTATACCATTTATACAGGGCGTGTAAATTAAATGCTAGTAGTGGGCCTACAACAGTGATTGTGCTACCCACACAAGTAGCCTTTTAAACCTGCCTCAGGCCTTACATCGAAATCCTGGGCACGCGTGCATTAGTGTATACATATAAGATCACATTAGCGTAAGTCCATTAAAGAATCAATCTCATTAAAGTTCGCAGAAGAGTTGCTTCTTGTTTCTTTTATTCATATCACGTAGAATAGCAACCAGCAAAAATAACCAGGCAACACGTGTTTCGTCTAGGAGGATACTCCCACGATTTCTTCAGGGCTTTGCGGAATGGTACAGGGATCTGTAAATCCCGGAGCCAGTGATAATTCCAACCCGGCTTGAAAGTAGAGTATGGTGTAGCCTTTAGCATATTTGCAGTGAATGGAATCTATATTCCTGGTAAACAGCGCAATATATTCGAGATGCCGGTGATGAACCGCAAGATGAGTGAGAACGCAACCGAGTGTGTTTAAATTCTGTAACTTGTCAAGTGGTAATAGGATCAATGAAAGCCACGGGTAGGGACACAGGTGTGTGTCCTGAAGACAACGATTTCTTCAAGAGCAGCACACTAATGCATGTGTGCCCAAGATTTGGATGTACTACTTTGTTGTAGGAGTTATCCTACATGCATTTAGGGGATTTAGGGGTACCCTACCTGGTTAGCACCGTATTCACTTTACTTTTTTCTTACCACTTGCGCAAATATAGCTGAGGACCACTACTTCCTACTCACTTAAAACCCTCCTTTTTGATTGCACCAACTGCCTCAGACCTGACACTGCAGGGTCTATGGGTACAGTTAACTGCCACTTTGACTTGGCATTTAAAACCCTTTTTACAAGCCTTGACCCCTTGTGTGCTCATGACGAGACCGGGCCGTCATGAGTCACAGTTGAACTGCGCTCATGACGGCCTGGTCTCATCATAACGGTGCCTCTCTGCCCACACGCGTTTAATTCCTCACCTGCGCGGGAGAATTAATGTGTGGGAGGAGTTGTGACAAGACCAGGCCGTCATGAGCACAGATCCACCATGACTCATGGCGGCCTGGTCTCGTCATGAGCACCGCGCTCACCCCCGCCCCCACACCATGGGGGAATTAGCCCCGCAGGGAAGGGGTTAAACTCGCCTTTTATTACACATAAATCACCCTTAGGCAGGACCTAGGTAGCCCTAAGGGCAGGGTGCTGTGTAACTAAAGGTAGGACATGTACTTTTACATGTCCTGTTATTGAAAACAACTAAGTTTGTTTTTCACTACTGTGAAACCCACTGCTCTGATAGGCTAACATTTGAATACCTTAAAACACTTTTAAGATGTAATTCCTGATTAGAAAGGACGAGCATTAAACACTATAACTGCCAGTACTGGACAACGCTTTCCTCTTTTTATCTACAACCTTTATGAATAAAACATACCAGTCCGTTTTATAGATTACGTCACTAATTGGTTTATTTGTTTTACCAATAGTTAGTACTTTTTTTCAAAGACTTAGTAATTTTTTGGTGCATCAAGAAAACATTTAAATACAATAAGTGGCCTTCTTGTCAAAAAGTCATTGACTTCTTGATAAGAAGGCCACTTATTGTGTTGTGTGTATGAGTATGAGTGAGGAATGTGTCTATTGGCCAAAAATATGAATGGGTGTGTGGTCAAATTGTACATAATTATATGTTTTGTAGAAAAATTGTAATGTTTTGTATTTAAATGTTTTCTTGATACACAAAGCAATTTCTAAGTACTAACTATTGGTAAAACAAATAAACCAATTAGTGACGTAATCTATAAAACGGACCGGTAGGTTGATCCTCTTGTTGACAGGGAGACGGTGTAGGTCTCTCAGGTGGGGGGTGATGTGGCTGCGGCGGGGGACGGTGACGATCAGTCGGGCGGAGGCGTTTTGGATGCGTTGTAGTCGTCATAGGTGTTTGGCTGGGATTCCTGCGTAGAGTGCGTTGCCGTAGCCCAGTCTGCTGCTGACGAGGGCCTGTGTCACCATTCTTCTTGTTTCGGTCGGGATCCACAAGTAGATCCTGCGGAGCATGCGGAGGGTATTGTAGCAGGAGGAGGAGACGGTGTTGACCTGTTTAGACATGGAGAGGGAGGAGTCGAGGATGAATCCTAGGTTGCGTGCATGGTCGGTGGGTGTCGGTCAACATGATCTCTTACGCCGATGACACCCAGCTGATCCTCTCCCTCACCAGAGACCCCGACACCGCCAGAACCTGCCTACATGAAGGGATGAAAGACGTCGCCGAGTGGATGAAGGACAGCCGCCTGAAAATGAACTCGGACAAGACGGAAGTCCTCATCCTGGGATCTTCGCCCTCCGCCTGGGACAACTCCTGGTGGCCCCCAGCCCTGGGCACCGCACCCAAGCCAACCGACCACGCACGCAACCTGGGCTTCATCCTGGACCCCTCCCTCTCGATGACCAGACAAGTCAACGCCGTCTCCTCATCGTGCTTCAACACCCTGCGTATGCTTCGCAAGATCTTCCGCTGGATCCCGACCGAGACCAGGAAGACTGTCACCCAGGCACTCGTCACCAGCCGACTGGACTACGGAAACGCCCTCTACGCCGGAACCACAGCCAAGCTACAGAAAAGACTCCAGCGCATCCAGAACGCCTCCGCCCGACTCATCCTGGATGTCCCCCGACGCAGCCACATCTCCAACCACCTGAGGAACCTGCACTGACTCCCCGTCGACAAGAGGATCACGTTCCGGCTCCTCACCCACGCACACAAGTCTCTCCATGACCTGGGCCCCAAGTACCTCAACGACCACCCGCCAGCTACGGTCCACCAGCCTCGCCCTCGCAGCCGTACCACGCATCCGAAGAGCCACCGCCGGAGGAAGATCCTTCTCTTACCTGGCTGCCAAGACTTGGAACTCCCTCCCCATACACCTTCGGCTGACCCAGGACCATCTCGCCTTCAGGAAACAACTCAAGACCTGGCTGTTCAAGCAGTAGCATACCCCTCCCCCCAAGCGCCTTGAGACCCTCCCGGGTGAGTAGTGCGCTATACAAATGGCATGATTGATTGATTGATGGTGCAGTCCCAGTGTGGTCGGCCACCAGGAGTCGTCCCAGGCTGAGGGGGTGGGTCCGAGGATGAGAACCTCCGTCTTGTCCGAGTTCAGCTTCAGACAGCTGTTCTGCATCCGGTCGGCGACGGCCTTCATTCCCTCGTGTAGGTTGGTTTTGGTGGTGTGCGGGTCCTTGGTGAGGGAGAGGAGGAGCTGGGTGTCGTCGGCGTAGGAAATGATGTTGAGGCCGTGTTGGCAGGCCACTTGTGTGAGGGGGGCCATGTAGACGTTGAACAGCATCGCCACAGATGATGTCGGTGGCCTCGGATCGGAAGGGCGGGAGGCGGACGCTCTGGGTTCTGCCTTAGAGGAAAGACGTGGTCCAGTCAAGGGCCTTCTCTTAGATTCCGGCTTCTAGGAGGCGTGTCTTTAGAGTGCGATGGCAGACTGTGTCGAAGGCGGCTGACTGGTCCAGGAGGATGAGGGCTGATGTTTTGCTGTTGTCTAGTTGGCGCCTGATGTCGTCTGTGGTGGCGATGAGGGCTGTCTCGGTGCTGTGGTTTCATCTGAACCCGGAACGGGACGGGTCCAAGATGTTATTGTCTTCCAGGTGGCGGGCCAGTTGCATGTTGACGATTTTCTCGATGACCTTCACCGGGAACAGAGCAGGGAGATGGGCCGGAAGTTCTTGAGGTCCTTGAGGTCGGCCTTGGGCTTCTTGAGGAGGGAGTTGATTTTGGCGTGTTTCCAGCTTTCCAGGAATGTTGCTGTTACAAAGGAGATGTTGATGACCTTCCGTAGTTGGGGTGCTATGGCAGCCTCTGCTTTGTTGAATACGTGGTGTGGGCACTAGTGTGACGGTGATCCTCAGTGGATGGAGTTCATGACATTGCGTGTCTCGTCGTTGTTGACGTCGGACCAGGCGGTCAGGCGGTTGGCGCTGGTGGTGTTCATAGGGGGGGGCTATGATGTAGTCGGGGCGGTCATGGTGTTGAAGCTGTCATGGATGTCAGCGATCTTGTAGTGGAAGAAGATGGCTAGTGAGTTGCACAGTTCTTGTGAGGACGGTATGTCTATGGCGCTGGGGTTGGAGAGTTCTTTTACGATGCTGAAGAGCTCTTTGCTGTTGTGAGCGTTGTTATCCAGGCAGTCTTTGATGGAGGATCTCTTGGCTATTCTGATGAGGTGGTGATGTCTACGAGTGACGTCCTTGTGGGCTGCGCTGTTGTCCGAAGTGCGTTCGTGGAGCCATATCTTCTCCAGTTTCCGGCAGGCGTGTTTGGAGGTCTGCAGCTCGTCAGTGAACCAGGTGTCGTGGTTGTTGGAAGGTTTCTGGATAGGGGCAAGCGTGTTGGTGCAGTTGTCGATCCACTGTCTGAGGTTGCGGGCTGCGTCATCTGGGTTGGTGGGGTCGGTGGATTCTGGGTGCGGGTGGTGATCAGCTGGTCTTCAGTGACTTTGCACCAGCAGCGGCGAGGCAGCTGTTGGGTGCGGTGGTGTGTGGTTGGGTTGTTGAAGGTGAAATGGATGCAGTGGTGGTCGGTCCAGTGGAGTTCAGTGGTGTGGTCGAAGGCGACGTGGGTGCCTGTGGAGAAGATGGGGTCCAGTGTGTGGCCAGCGACGTGGGTGGGTGCGGTGACGAGTTGTCTGAGGCCGAGGTTGTCGATCAGGTTGGCGGAGTTGGCGATGTAGTCTGTGGAGGCGAGCGCGTGGGTGCTGGCGAGGTCGGCGATGGTGTCGCTGAATTGTGCTCGGAGTCCGAGTGGTCTGTAGATGAGTGTTCCTCTGAGGGTGGTGGTGGGGTCGGAGTGGATCCGGAAGTGCAGGTGTTTGGCGGTGTTAAGAGTGTCGTCTGCATGGGTGGCGACCTTGAGGGTGGACTTGTGGACGATGGCTATTCCTCCTCCGATTCCGTTGGACCGATCCCTGGGGGTAATCTTGTAGCCGTCCGGGATCGCTATGGCGATGTCGGGTGCCGAGGAGTCGTTCCACCAGGTCTCGGTCAGGAAGGCCACGTCTGGGGCAGAGGTGTCGAGCAGGTCCCAGAGCTCGACAGCATGTTTCGTGCGGAGCGGGTGTTGAGGAGTATGCATCGCAGGTTTTTGGGTCCGGTCCTTGAAGGTTTGGTGGTTCTGTCGCAGGTGAAGCTGCAGGTGTGGCAGGTGAAAAGTCCGTGAGTCAGTTTCGGTGTGGCTTGAAAGCAGGTGTTGTTTCAGCCGGCGTTGAGTGCGTAGAGGGTGCTGGCGTCGTAGCGGAGTCTGGTGTTGTGGCGTTCGTGGGGTCCAGTGGTTCTGGCGCTGGGCGCAGTCCAAGCGCGGACGGGCGCAGACGGGCTTGCCTTTGGTGCACCCGCTGAGTTGCTTCCAAAAGAGGGGGAAAGGGAGGGAGGAGTAGCTGGGAGGTGGGAGCGGGGTGGCCAATGGGTATCAGGGGGGCGGACCGCAGGGACGCAGCGGCGGGAATGAGGGAGCAGGAGACGGCAGCAGGCAGGCAGGAGCAATGAGGCAGCTGGCGACTGTGTGGTGGCGTGGGGAGCGACCTGCCTGCGATCAGGGTCTGCATTTTAAGGGTCGGCTTTGAAGTCTCCCCCACTTCAAAGGCACATTTGGGTATAAGTACTGGACCCGACCCTACCAAAATAGTACACAACTGGACCTCTGCCAGGAGTAAAGATTGCTGTGCTACAGGGATTGCCACTTTGCATGACTTCTGCCCTGAAGGGACTTATTTCTTCTTTGCTGAGCTGCCCTTTTGCCTGCTGATCTCTGCCCTGCTGAGGCCAAGAACTAGACCCATCTCACTTGAACCCACACTGACTGTAAGGGCTTGCTGGGTTGCTCCTGAAGTCTCAAGGCCATCAAAGTCTTACCTCAACCCTGCTGATGGACTCTGTCATCTATGAGTCCTATCCTGCTTTAGTGGCCAATCCAGTCCTGGACCTTAGAAATGGGTTCTGCAGCTGTTTTGCTTCTAAACCAAAATCGACACAGTGACAACTTTGCTCCGATCAGAACAGACACAGTGCCCTTCGGCACCAAAGCAATGCCGATCTGAAGACATCTCTGCATGGCCCGAAGATGCAGGACCCAACTGCGAGGTTATATGCATCACCTGCATCATAAAGGGGTTAGACACTAAAGCCTTCTCCGACTGCATTGATCAGAACCAACGCATTGTTTATATCCACAAGAGCGATACATCGCCTCCCCCACTCATTGCAGCGAGTCTTCCACGTGGACTCTTGCTCCGTGTAATGTACATTGTTTGTGGGCCCTGCGTGAGTCCTGTAGCAGGCCTGCTTTCCATCGGCGTTGGCCTGAACTTTGGATTTGTCCTAGGCTAGTGCGACCTCAAAGAACCCCTTAACGCTAGTGACTTTTAAGCATTATTTTTGCTTTATTCTTGAACAATTCATAACTCTGGTCCTACTTTTTTTGTTCTTGAATGTCCCATAAAATATTTTCTATTTTTCTAAACCTGTGTGGAGTGTTTTTTTTGTGGTGTTGTAAATGTAGTTGAGCTTATATAGCGCACAGCTACCCGCAGTGGGTTTCCCGGCGCTTGCTTAGAGAACCCTTCCTGGTATTCCCCTGTGAGATAGCAGGGTATCCACAAGGTGAAAGTCAGGCATCCCGCCGCGAGGGGCCGTTGTGGAGATTAAGCAAGCTATTGCCCAGAGTCGCAGAGTGTGAACCCGTGAGTCGAGGAGGCACCGGGGCGAGAATTATCGAGTCCGTGGAATTTTTAGCCCAAGACCCCGCCGAGGCAGGGAATTGAATCCTGGTCCAGGACCGATCTCAGCTTCCGGGTCTGCTGCCTCTAACCCCTGAGCCACACTTCTCCAGTTCTCCAGTTTTAATTGTGTTACTGTGTGATTGGGTTGCACAAATACTTTCCACATTGCCTCTTGAGATGAGCCTGCCTGCTGTGTTCCAAGCTACCCAAGGGTGAACACAGGTTATATTATACTGTGCATCTAGCTTACCCTGACTAGAGTGGTGAATCCTGCTTGGACAGAGGGCACCTACCAGATAGAAACTCCTATTCTAACATGTTATTTATGTACATAGTGAACCACAACTTCAGAGACTATATCAATGGAGGCCAGAAGCTAAATAACACTTGAAAAGGATTATAGATAACTTAAATTATCAGGGTATAGTCGTTCCCACCTAATCTACCTTGAACTTTCTATTTGCCCAGCATTGAAACCAGATTTGAACTATTCCTTCGTTCTAGACTATCCTAGATTGAACTAGCATTGTGAGAGACATGCTGCAGAAAATGTCAGTAACGGTTTAGTGACTCAATTAGTCCGGAAATAGTATAAACGCACTACTGATGGGAGTAATCGGGTTTTGAGTAGTAGGATAGCTTCTGAATCATAGTATCTTACAGCTTTCACAATAGGAGGAATTCAGTATGGCTTTTCCAGAATATCACAAGGTTATAAGAGTAGTTCTGAAATATTGTCTGCAAGAATAATGTAAATCTTACAAGATGATTTAGATATAGTATCATATGTTGATGATATCGACATTTGAAGTCTTATCTAACCATTTAAAGCATGGTTAAATTCATTTCAGCAAAAGTGACATAAGTCCTGCAAATGCGATTTGTCTTTACTGTGAGCTGTTGAGTGAGGGGAAAATGCATAGAACCTGAGTTCCTTGAAATAAGTGGTACATTAGGGGCTCCCAATATACTCCGAAAACTTCAAACCTTTACAGATTTCCTCAACTTGTGAGAACATGCCTGCCAGAGAGGGAGCTCGAGAGCTGTATCTTAACAAACTCATATATTTAGAAGGTTAAGAGATTTTAAATTATAATTCATTTTTACATTTAATTGTTGAGTAAAATTAAGCTACTTGGAAATTAATTTTAATTTTCTTAAACACAATAAGGGAATAGTCCTCTTTACGGATGGGTAGGAAAAACAGATTGCAGGGTGTTTTAAGGATCATTGATGGGTAGTGTATAGGTGCAGTATGGAGTTTTTAGCCTTCCGGGATGAGTAGGATATGGGGTAGTAAGTGGATTTTAAGGCTTGGGATCGGTAGTGTATAGGGGTAGTAGGAGTTTTAGGGTTCAGAGTCTGGTAGTGTATACGGGTACTAAGAGTTTTAGCTTCAGTGAGGTGTGAATTACAATTAAATGAGCGAGGTTGAGGATGCCCTCATGAAAGGGATGCACCTAAAAGCCCAAGGACCGGATAGGGTACCACTAGATATATTTAAAAGTAATATCCAACTTTGGGCTTTAGAGCAGCAAAAATTGGCCCTATCCCAGCATCATGGAAAGAGGCCATAGTGGTACCTGTGTACAAAAAAGGAAACAAGGAAGACCCGGACTGCTATAGGCCCATTTCCTTAGTTGACGCTACAGTTAAGGTGCTGCGGAGGGTCATTTTAGCACGTCATGAGTCCTGGGCAGACTCCAATGAGCTAATGTCCCAAACTCAATATGGTTTAAGAAGAGGTATGGGGACAAATGAACAGTGTCTCAACTTGGCCTTGCTCATGGGCAAGTAGATGAAGGCAAGGAAGGGGTCAATCCACCTAGCCTTCATGGACTTGTCCAGTGCTTTCGATACAGTCAATAGAGGCAAACTGTGGTCCATGATGGGGGGAATGGGTTTCGAGGAACCTCTCATCACCCTCCTGCATAGGTTGCACGTGTCCACTACGGTAGCCATATGATCTGGCCCTGGGGAGAGAGAACTAGAGCTATTGTTTCCACAGAGGGAATCCGTCAGCGATGCATACTGGCCCCCTTCCTCTTCCTCGTGTACACAAATGGCTTAGAATCAGCCCCATCAGATCAGGAATTAGACTTCACCAGAATTGGAGGCAAACCGCTTCCATTGTTATATGTGGACAACACTGTTTTAATGGCCTTAACTGCAAATAGCTTACAGAAGTCCTTTACTTTTAAATATTTATGTTCAACCCCTAGCGGCGGTGGCTAAAAGTAGAGGGTTGTCGTTGGTGTCTTAAGCTGATGACACCCAATTGATTATTGCCTTTTCTAACCTCGTGAAATTTAAGGAGGATTTGTTGGTGATCGCGGACTGGATGGCTTCAAACTACCTGCAGCTGAATGCCTGTAAGTCAGAAATTCTGCTGTTCGGGAGAGACTGTGATGTGTGGTCGGAGTATTATTGGCCAGATCAACTAAAACCAGCACCCCTGCCTAAAAAGAATCTAGGTGTTTGGATTGATAGTGGTCTCTCCTTTGATATTCAATTGAAATCAGTAGCAGGGACCTGTTTTGGGCTCCTGTGAGGATTAAAACCTCTACTTGGTTTCTTTAATCTGAAAAATCGTCAGACCATTGTTCAGGCCACAATTTTATCTAGATTAGCCTATGGCAACTCTCTTTACTTAGGTGCCAATAAGTCCAGTATCTGGCATCTGCAGACAATACAGAATGCAGCAGCCCGTATTCGCCTGGCGCTCCCAAAATTGTGCTCAGTGTCTTACTCTCTCCCTAAACTATACTGGCTGCCAGTGAAAAAAAAGAGTCCAATTTAAAACGCTATGTGTGGCTCATAGAATTCTGACTCAACAAGCACCACCCGGGCTGACGGAACTGCTAGCCTTCTATGTTCCTCTGTGTACTCTACGCTCAGCTGACCAAGGGTTGGCTTGTATTCCCCGAGTCTTAAGAGCCAGAGTGGGAGGTGGCTCCTTTAGAACTCTCGCAGACAGACTCTGGAACTCCCTACCACTCACCATCAGAGGGCTCCAGAATCATCTTGTCTTTTGCAAAGTCATAAAGGCCTGGCTCTTCCCAGCGTAATTCCCCTCCATCCTTTAAAGCCTCAAGTCTATGGTTCCCCTGGAACAACCTGTTGCTGGGGCAGACATGCTCATTACAAATCTTACAATTAATAAATAAAGTCCCTGAATGATTTTTCTGATTTTATGTTAACTTTGGACCTAAATGTTAATTATACTAAATCCTCTATTATGGTCAGTGGTCCTAGTCATACTCAATCTAGAAAATGTATTGTAAAGGTCAAGACAATCAATAAGGTCTCCAATATTACTTCCCTGGGTAATGTTTTTAATATTAAATTAAACTGGGAATATCTTATTACATCTAGGGTGCTGAACACCAGCCGTGCTGTGGAAGGTCTTTCACTTTGCATGTAAACTGGGCCACAAGCCAGTAGTGGAATTAATTACCCTATATAAATCAAAATACTTGTCTATTGCTACTTATGGGGGAGGAGTATGGGGAAATTACAAAAGCACACAACTACAAATACTGGAAAATACGTTTAAAAAAAAGATTGTTGATGATCGAAAAAAGTGCCCTCACAGCATTCTGTCACTCTGAGGTAGGGGTGGATTTTATTGAAGACCGGATTAAAATTGCCCCACTTATCCTTTGGGCTAAAGTCTGGCTGTCTGAAGACTTAAAGCTCACAAGGGAAATTAACAAGGATTGTATGACGCTGGATAATGCAGAGGCTATCCCATTGCTCGGCTATGTGAAAGGAAAATTTAATGAAATAGGCCTAGGGCATTATTATGATAATCCAGCCAGCATCGATACAAATATGAAATTGACCACAAAAGATGCATACTCTGAGCTTGATAATCGCAGGCAGCGAGCAGGGCTGCAACTTTACCTAGACAGGCCCCTTTTACAGCAACAATTTTGTTTGTCCTTTACCACGAACGTGCAGTTCAGATTTCTTTTGACTAGGCTGCGGGTTTGCACATTGCGCCTTCTAGTGGCCTTTCCCAAACAGGCGGGATGGTGCAATAATCTTACTCCTTGCCCTTGCAATAATTCAGTACAACAAAGCACCTTGCACTTTATTCTATTTTGCACACTTTACCATGAGCCATGGGCACGGCTCCTTATTCCACTTTTAAGAGAAACTCGCCCACGCAATTACCAGGAGGGTTTTAATCTCCTATGCTCCGTGTCTACTAAAGCGATTTGTAGTGCAGTATTACATTTTATTAGAATTCCATTTTTTAATAAGGAACGGTATGAAATGTAAATGAAATTGGTGTTTCCCTTTTAGAAATTTGAATTTTTAATCGCTTTTATAAACTGTGGAGTATTTGAGTCATGTGATATATTATTGTACCAATTCGACATGTAAACTCTATTCATTTTTAGGTCTTGCCTGAGCCAGTGCGCATGCGCTGCTCTGGGAGGCTCATAGTAAGGACTTCATCTCGCACATCTTTTTCTCATGTTTTTTTTTCCTGGCCACACATTTGATTAGCCATTTGCTCTAGGCTTTCACAAAAGAAAGCACCCAAATGGCCAAAGGCTCGGGTGTGTCCCACCCTATCTTTATATGTTCCCTCCCACAGCCTATGTGTCTTGGGAGTGAGCAGCGGCGCCATCTGTTTCCAATTATAATGCCCGCGTCTCGCGGTCTCGTTAATTGGAAATAGATGGCGGTCTCGCTGGCCCTGGTGCACTTTTGCTTCAAACGCGGCGCTTTCACTTTTGCCGCTGACCTGGCACGTGCAGCCGCGCTTGTTTTAAGTGGCAAACAGTCTACAGTGTGTCTACGTGGCACTTTCACTTTCGCCGCTGACCTGGCACGCGCCGCCGCACATGTGTAAACAAGTGAGCAATCAGCTGCTGGAGGAAGTGAGAGCTAATGTGTAGCTTGTAGAAGCCTAATACACCGAGCACCCCGGAAACAGTCAGATTTCCAGGAGACAAAACAAGGACATTTTGCAGGAGCTCGTCAGCAACGCAACTGGAGCACCCTGGTGGCAGGGAGTCCTGTTCGGGGCAAAGGAGCAACACTCCCAAAAAAGTGTGGAATTGAGGGATGCCCTTTGCAAGTGAGTACCACTTCCCCTTCCAATTCACATGCCTCTGTCATGGGCAGCACCCGTTTTCTGCTCCCTCGCGTGCCTTGTAGCAGTATCTTTTCTCTGTTGTGATGCTGCACCCACGAGCATGTGACTTCACACCATCATTTGCAGTCCATCATGAAAATCCCTGTCTGCAGGAAAGAGGCTGTTCAAGTAAACACCAGACAGCTGACAACCCCAGCTCCACCACCCACTCCCTGGGTGAGGGAGGCCTAACTTTGCAAATGTGGGGGCTCCAAGCTGTTGGAGTTTTTAGAGGGGGCTAAACATTTCCATGATACTTTGACAGGCTGCCCCTGGCCACCGAAGGCGGCCACCTAAGAGGGTGGCCACCCTTAGTGCCACATGATGGCACAGACCACACGAGCGGTCTAGTGTCGGGGACCAGGCGGGTCCCCTAGTGTCATCTCTTCCGGCGGGGGAAGGGGGGGAGCGGTATATTAACGGGGTCGCCTACCTTGTGCCCTCTTTTGTTCCTGGTCGCAACGTGGACGGTCCCTCCCTTCTCCCTGCCGTGCAGTGCTGCCCGAACGCTTTTTTTCCTCCCTACTGCGAATCCGGCGGTCTGGCAGCGGGGGGTGCTTCATCTAATACTATTTGCTTTGTGTAGTAGGCGGAGTTACAGGGTGATCCAAACGCTGGAAGGTACAGAAAGGTACCCTCTACAGGAGCACAGTAAGGGTGCGAAAGCCAATTATCCCCAGGGAGGTCCTCACGTGGGATCCTGGAGGAGCGACGGCGCCCCGTTAGTCCTACGGGCGGTTGTGGACCTGAGCAACCGGGGGTTGCCTGCAACTCTCTGCCCCCCCGTAGTGGGGAGGGGCGTGAGTAAGGGGTGGACTGGAGGTCCGCCTGGGGGAGGGACTAGCCCTTCTCCCAAATTGACAACAGCCCCCGCGGTTAACACCACTGGGGTTTATGGCTCATCAGGTGGGCAGGTGGCGAGGGACTGCCTGACTCTGGATCGCCCGTAAGATAACCCAACATGTTGGCATAATGATATGCAAATGAAGCTGCAACAATTTTCTCCACCAAAACAATTGTGTTGTGTCTGTTATTCAGATAAGTTATTGTGAGCGGGCTGGGGTATGGGCCGATATTGGCACTTCCACCTGCCTTTGTTCTGATTCCATGTTTTCTTGCTCCTCATTACATACCCCCACTTCCTATTGTTCCGTTCCTTCACCCACGAGGGCTCCACCATCTCATGACTCCCCTTTTCTTAACCCGCAATTCATTGTATACCTGCAGTGCTCCGATGCCGCCCCCCACCAAAAGAACCCACGTTCTGAGGCTACCACATATGCCTCCTCTTTGTTCTGTTCGATTCCTCCTTGCTTCCTGGTGCTCCTCTGTGCCCTCCCCCTAACTGCTGGGCCCGGGCTCTAGTTTCAGTTTCTTTATTTACGAGTCAGGCCCTGGGTGGTTTGTGGGAGATCAGACCTGCTCAGGAGCATCGAAGAAGTTTGACAGCAGTTTATTATTTGAGTTAACACCCTCCGCCCTATCACCCCTATCCCCCTGGCTACAGCCATGGAGGTGCGTGCCCGTAGCCTGGGTCTTCAGCTAGACTGCCAGCAGCCATAAAATAAGCCCCAAAGTGCAGATGAATGTGCAGCTCCGTATTTTATAAAGGTGCAAGTGATAACACAGTAAGCCACCCATGTTTAGATTTTTTTTTAGGAGGGGATGGTCACGTTGCATTTTGAAGCTCGTAGTCTCTTTGAGTAAAGGCTAAAATAAACGATCTCAGAATTCCACTGGTTTTTGTCTAAAGATACAAACCTTACAAAACGTGTCACATATATAACGTGGGCATTTGGGTTCTTCCTTGGGCTTGGTGGAAGGGGTAAGAATAAAAACAGATTTCCTTTCGATGCAGTCGACTGAAATGCTCACGTATCCTAGATCCCCTTGCGGCAGTCTATCAACACCAGCTTTTCTTTCAATTCTAGTAGTTGTAGTCCTGAATTTAGATGAACAGGGCTGCGATCCCAAATTGCAATTGTAAACCTCAACTGCACTCAAACCTCAAATGCACTTTACCGGACAACTAGAAAGAGGCACACAGGACTAGCCGTACACTGAAGATAAAATAACATAATCAGCACGGCTGCTTGAAGGTAAGATTTCACATTTTCAGTGTGAAACTACATTTTTGTCAAGATCGGTTTCCGGGACGCAGCAAGCACTGGGAAATGAAAATGCTGGCGTCCCTAGCAAGCAGTGTTGCAGATGTAACATTTTGCTGCGGAAAGTAAAACTCACTAGGCCTTCCTGAGCCTTTAGGCAGTTGTCGATGGACAATCAAGGCCTAATTTAATGGTGGAGATCTGAAGCGAGTCTGGGTACAATACTGCTCAGTTATCACAGTTTCAATCAACTGCTGTTGTCCGGACAGAGTTGTGTGACAACACAGCATTTTGAAAATAACACACAATGTAGTTTATGTGCTATTTGGGCCCAAGGCCCTCATACTGCTAAAATGAGGTGACGCAGAAACAGGGGTGATAGTTACTTAACAGGCCTTGAGCACGTGCGCTCAGCCCTTTTTATTTAGCAGGGTCATCTGATTGATGACGCCTGTAGTGGGTGGGTGTTCAGTGTGTGACAACATGCTGAACACTAGAATGTATCCAGACGGATACTACAGTTTAGACAGCAAGATCAAAAAGTTGTAATCCCATACACTACAGCATTCACACGTAACTTACAAATAAACATGAAATTGGTAATACTACTATATTTAGTGCGTACAGTGGTAAAGGGATATAACAGTGAAATCAGGCTTCTTTCTATTTACTCAAAATGTTTCCGAACTGCTCATTTTGCAAAGTCTAGTACATTGCGCGAAGTAACGAAGTGTAATCTGTTACCAGTAATTCGACGACACAATGTTTACACATGGGTAATGTATGGGTACATTAAAGGAATACAGGCGCACAAGCTTCCTGTCAAAACTGGTTACTTTTCATCCTTCATTCTGGGTAATGTTCTCTGTCCTAGCGGTTCTAAATTCATACATATCAAATCAAACACAATGAAAAATCAATCACAGTATTGCTTCTACCTGTATCAGGATGAGACAGTGCCTATGACTGTGTGTTTATGGAAAGCTGAGAGACACTCCAACCTTCCTAGTTTTCAGTCAGACCAGGTTTCTCTGTGTGGATCGCTGGCTAGCCAACTGGGTGTTGCTCGAAAGCACACAGAAGGTTTGGGTTGCAGAGCAATAAAATTGAGTGCCCTGAGGAGTGTGCTTTCCAGGTAGAATTACCACGTGACTCACATGCGCCCATTTCTTGGCAGTTCATCTGTGTTGAGGGGCCCGAAGGCCTCATCAGATGGTTGAGTCCATTTAAAGTAACCATGGTTACTTCCATCACTTGTCTCCTGGTGAAAGAGAAAAGATGCTCGAAGTCTCTGGTGCACATCTCCGGTCTCATGGAACAGAAGGCGACAGGATGGATGACTAAAAAGTGAAGAGGGCGGGCCACGCGGCCGTGAAAGTGACGCTGCTGCGTAGCCGCAAAAGTGAAAGTGAATGCTGAAATCTCAGCATCTGTTGAGCGAACATTGTTTTGTGAGATCTGTGCTATGTCCCCGAGGTTGCACATACGGTGATTGACTAAGATGTTAAGGGGGCGGGATGCGCGGCCGAGAAAGTGACGCGGGTGCAAAAGTGAAAGTGAATGAGCCATGATGGGAGAGTAAAGCCAGATGGTGCCTCTGCTCGTCACTGTGCGCGTAACCGCACGCTCTAGGCCACACAAAAAGCTGTGGTGGGCTTTTTAAAGCCGACTCAGTAAATGTTTCGCCAGAGCAGCGCATGCGCTGGCTCAGGTGAGACCTAAAAAGGAGGATAAGAGAGAAAATGATGGGCAAGTGGACCAACAGAGAGTGGAAATAAAACTATGCCAATTAATATGTGGAAGGGGGCGAAGGAGGAAATCAGGGCAAGGGCGAAGACAAATAGGACAAGGAAAGAGCTCTGCCAATGGTTTGTGAGAGTAGAAAACAGATGGGCAAATAAACAGTGAGAGAAGAGCGGCAGCTTCGTAGGAAAGACCTCTGACAATGATGTGTGAGACCAGAAGAGAAGTGGAGAGAGACACAATGAGAAGGAGAGGGAAAGAAAGTGTTTATAAGTGGAACTCTGTAAAGGGCACGTGAGACCCTAGAAGGAAAAGAATGGTTGGAGAGACAAGTAGAGAAGGGGAAATGAAGGGTGGGAAAAGAACTCTGCGAGCCATGTGTGAGTCAGCAGAAGATAGGGGATAGAAAGGCGAGAAAGCTGAGAATGGGAGGGGCATAACAGGGCAGGAAAAAAGAATTCTTTGAGCCGTATGAGACTGTGGCAGAGAAGGAAAGGGAGGTGAACCGCGTGCAAAACAATGGAAGAGAGAGGAAAGAAAATGGAAAAGTGAGAATAAAATGATTGGGGCATAATATAGGGTGGGAAAAACTCTGTGATCCGTGTGTGAGACTGTGGAATAGAAGGAAAGGGATGTGAGTCACGCGTGAGACATTAGCAGAGAGAACAATAGAAATAGTGGAGACGGAATTAAAGTGATATAATAAGGGTGGGAAAAATAACACTGTGAGTGCGGGTGTGTGAGACCATGGAACAAAGAGAAAAGGGAGGTGAGCAATGTGTGAGACAGTAGAAACGAAGGAAAGAAATGTGAGCCATGTGTGAGACAGTAGGAGAGATGGAAGGGAAGGGAAGGGAGATGAACCGTGTGTGAGTGGAAAGAAAGAAAAGGGGAGAGTGAGAAGGCAACAGAGAGGGCGGGAAAAGAATTCTGCGAGCCGTGTGGACCTTATAAGTATTTAGTTATGCAGCAGGTCCCAAAGGCGAGACCTTTTGGCTATGCCATTGCTTGTTCTTATATCTGGGCATGTTGAGAGGCTAGGGGACTGGGTCTCGATGTCGGGTTGAGAGCACAGCAATGACCTACTCAATTTGAATGTGTAGGTAATACAACCGGAGGCGTGAAATCAAAGCTTCACTACCAGGAATAACAGTAAGGTAGAAAGTTAGGCTGGTTAGAAAGGTAAGGAGGGTAGAGGCAGGTATGGTGGTGTGGGGAGAAACAGATGCGTGCTAGGAGAGCGCTGTGAGGGAGGGAGGCGAAATGGGAAGAGGCACTGAAAGGTGGGTCGGGTAAAGACCGTAGTGAGGCAAACAGAAGGTTAGCGAGGGGTGAAGGGTAGACAAAGAAGTGTGGTGTAGAAGAAAAAGATTCAGGTGCAGAGACAGGTAAATCAGAGATGGAGAGTAGAGAATAACGTAGTTGTAGAACGAGAGAGGGCCAGGTATAGAGAGGGAGAGGTGTGTTAGAGACAGGTAGAGACAGCTGAGGAGGAGGGAAGAATAAATACTGAGGTAGACAGGTGAGCTAGAGTGGTGCGTTGATATAAAGGAAGTGCAGAGATGTATCAGAGAGATGTTACTATAGAGGAAAAGAAGTAGAGGTTGTAGGAAGGTGGAATCTGACTATATTGTCACCCCAAAGGCGAGACCTGTTGGATACGCCAATGCTTGTTATGTATGTTTTACTTTGATGGTTCATTTTAACCGAATAAAGTTATTCTTGACTTGACTAAAATTATATCAAATCAGGGGCATTTATTTAGCGCTCATATCAACCAAAAGTCTCATGGCGCTCACAGGCAGCTCCAGCTAAAAAACAGCTATTGAAACAGGGGGGTCAGTTGTCAAAGGACTTAGGGCCAGATGTAGGTAATTCCTATTTACCGACTCTTAAATACCGACTCATACCGAATCGGTATTTAAGAGTCGGTAAATAGGAATGAGGCAGATGTAGGTAAATAATTACCGAATCTGTAAGAGTCGGTATTTACCGATTCTGTAATTACAGAATCGGTATTTGCCATTGATTCCTATGGGCCTTGAAGCCCATAGGAATCACTGGCAAATACCGATTCTGTAATTACAGAATCGGTAAAAATACTGAATTGCCAAGGGGGACAGGGTGTCACTTTGACACCCTGTAGCACCCCAGTTTTTGCCTTGTGTGCAATGTGACACACATACATGCCCTTAGGGACTGTTTAAAAAGCAAAAAAAATGCTTTTTAAATGGTTTTCTTAATTTACCACCAACTACTAGTTGGTGGTAAATTAAGAATTCTTAAACCCTTGTAGCACTGAAAACAGTGCTACCTACATCTGAAATTACAGAATCGGTAATTTTACCAATTCGGTATTTTACCGATTCGGTAAAATTACAGATTCGGTAAAATTACCGATTCTGTAATTTTACATGCCCCTACATACCAATGTCCAAATACCGGACGGAAACGGCCGAAAATCGGTATTTTCGGCCGTTTCCGACCGGTATTTGGACACCTACATCTGGCCCCATGTTTTTAATTCCCTACGAAAACTGTAGTGATCAGCAATAGTGAGAAGGTGTAATAGCCAGGAAAGAGAAAGATCTTCCACCATTTCTAGCTGTACGAATTTTGATAGAGGTAAGAAGGTTCCTGTTGCTGGATCTGAGGGTCAAGTCAAGTCAAGTCAGAGAATTTATATAGCGCACTACCTACCCAGAGGGTCTCAAGGCGCTTAGAAAGGGGAGGAGGATTATTTGTCAAATATCCACGTTTTAAGTTGTTTTCTGAATGCTAGGTGGTTCTGGGTGAGGCGAAGGTAGGCGGGGAGTGAGTTCCATGTTTTAGCAGCCAGGTATGAGAAGGATCTGCCTCCCATGGTGGTCCTGTTGATGCGAGGTACAGTGGCGAGGGCTTGGTTGGAAGAACGTAGTTGGCGGGAGGGGGTGTAGAAGGACAGTCGTGAGTTGAGGCATTCTGGTCCGATGTCGTAGAGTGATTTGTGTGCGTGAGTTAGCAGTCGGAAAGTGATTCTCTTATTGACGGGTAGCCAGTGGAGGTCTTTCAGGTGACCGGAGATGTGTTCATTGCGCGGGATGTCTAATATGATCCTGGCTGAGGCGTTTTGGATTCGTTGGAGTTTCTTCTGGAGTTTAGCGGTAGTACCTGCGTAGAGGGTGTTTCCGTAGTCCAGTCGGCTCGTGACTAGAGCATGGGTGACTGTTTTCCTTGTTTCGGTGGGGATCCAGCGAAATGTTTTTCTGAGCATGCGAAGAATGTTGAAGCAGGATGAGGATACGGCGCTGACTTGTCTGTTCATTGAGAGTGAAGAATCCAGGATGACGCCTAGGTTCCGTGCGTGGTCTGTCGGGATGGGTGCTTTTCCAAGGGCTTCCGGCCACCAGGAGCCGTCCCATGCAGAGGGGGATGTACCTAAGATGAGGACTTCTGTTTTGTCTGAGTTCAGTTTCAGACGGCTTTGTTTCATCCATTCGGCAACTTCTTTCATTCCTTCGTGTAGGTTAGTTTTGGCGGTGCTGGGGTCATTGGTGAGAGAAAGGATAAGTTGAGTGTCATCCGCGTAAGAGATGATGTTGACGTTGTGTTGGCGGGCGATGGCCGCGAGGGGGCTCATGTAAACGTTGAAGAGGGTGGGGCTGAGTGAGGATCCTTGAGGTACGCCACAGATGACTTCAGTGGCCTCGGACTTGAATGGTGGGAGGCGGACTCTCTGGATTCTTCCGGAGAGGAATGAGGTGATCCATTCAAGTGCTTTTCCTTGTATTCCGATGTTATTGAGGCGTTGTAACAGGGTGCTGTGGCAGACTGTGTCGAATGCTGCCGAGAGGTCGAGGAGGATGAGGGCGACTGTGTCTCCATTGTCCAATAGAGTTCGAATGTCGTCTGTTGCTGCGATGAGGGCGGTCTCAGTGCTGTGTTTTGCTCGGAAGCCAGATTGTGAGGAGTCGAGGGATTTGTTGGCTTCGAGGAAAGCGGCGAGCTGGTTGTTGACGGCTTTCTCGATGACTTTGGCCGGGAATGGAAGGAGCGAAATGGGGCGGTAATTTTTGAGTTCGGTGGGGTCCGCTGTGGGTTTTTTCAGAAGGGCGGTGAGTTCAGCGTGTTTCCAATTTTCCGGGAAGGTGGCGGAGTTGAAGGAGCAGTTGATGACGTCTCGGAGGTGCGGTGCTATGACGGAGTCTGCTTTGTTGAAGATGTGATGAGGACAAGGGTCTGTGGGGGATCCTGAGTGGATGGAATTCATCAGGCGGATGGTGTCCTCAGTGGAGATTGGGTTCCAGTCGTTGAGGGTGTTCACGGGGGGAGAATGTTCAGCAAATGGTTGGGTTGGTTGGTTTCCGGGTTGGTTGTCGAAGCTGTTGTGGATGTCTGCAATCTTGTTGTGGAAGAATGAGGCTAGGGAGTCGCAGAGGGCTTGAGAGGGGGTGATGTCGTTGGAGTTGGCCGAGGGGTTGGAAAATTCTTTGACGATGGTGAAAAGTTCCTTGCTGTTGTGGGCGTTGTTGTCGAGTCGATCCTTGAATGCTGTTTTCTTGGCCTTTCGGATAAGTTGGTGGTGAGTGCGGGTGGCGTTTTTGAATGCGTCCTTGGTGCTAGTGGATGGGTCTTTTTTCCAGGCCTTTTCAAGGGAGCGGCAGAGTTTCTTGGACTTCTTAAGATCATCGTTGAACCATGAGGCCTTCTTGCTGCCAGGTTTGCTTTGACGTTTTTTCAGTGGTGCTAGGGTTTCGGCGGTGTTGGATAGCCATAGGGTGAGGTTGGCGGCGGCTTGGTTTGGGTTGGAAGAGTGGGCTGGTGTGTTTAGAAGGAGCGATGCGGAGATCTGGTCGGTGGTGATCTTGTTCCAGTTTCTTTGCAGAGTTGGTTGGAGGTGGTTGGTGGGTTTTGGCTTGTTGTAGGTGAAGTGAACGCAGCTGTGGTCAGTCCAGAGGAGGTCCGTAGTGTGGCTGAAGGAGACATGGTTGCTGGAGGTGAAGATGGGGTCGAGTGTGTGACCTGCGATGTGGGTGGGGGAAGTGACTAGTTGTTTAAGTCCGAGGTTGGCGAGGTTGTCCAGCAGGGTGGTGGTGTTGCGGTCGTTGGTCTTTTCAAGGTGAAAGTTGAGGTCTCCCAGAAGGATGTAGTCTTTGGAGGGGAGCGCGTGTGGAGTGATGAAGTCCGTGATGTCCTCACTGAATTTTGCGCGGGGTCCTGGCGGTCTGTAGAGGAGGGTGCCTCTGAGTGTGGTATTGGGGTCGATGTGGATCTGGAAGTGAAGGTGTTCGGAGTTGGCGAGGTTGGCGTCAGAGCTGGTTGAGATGCGGATAGATTTCTTATGGACGATAGCGATGCCTCCTCCTGTGTGGCTGGTACGGTCCTTGCGTGTGATCTTATATTCTTCAGGGATGGCAATGGTGATGTCTGGGGCGGAGGAAGCGTTCATCCATGTTTCCGTTAGGAAGGCGACGTCTGGAGAGATGGTGTCTAGTAGGTTCCATAGGTCAATGGCGTGCCTGTGGACCGAGCGGGTGTTGAGAAGGATGCATTGTAGGTGGTTGGGGTCGGGAATCTGTGGTGTGGTCGTAGCGGAGATGTTGACGGTGGCGCTGAATTTGCAGGAGTAGCAGGAGAAAGGTCCATGGGTGTGTCCAGGAGCGGCTTGGACGCAGTTGGGGGCGCGACCGGGGTTATGAGTTAGGAGGGTGGCGGCATCGTAGGTGATGCGGGAGGGCTGGGCGGCGCGAGGGGCAGGGGGTCTGGCGCTGGGCGCGGTCCAGGCGCGGACGGGCGTAGACGGGCTTACCTTTGGCGCACCTTCGGCGCGGATTGGGCGCGGTCGCTGCGCGTAAACGCTGCGCGCGGGGACTCCTGTCATATATGGATAGAGGAGGGGGAGGGGCGAGGGCGTCTCAGCTGGGAGGCGGGGCGGGCTACAGATGACCACAACAACAACACAGACAAAATGGAGGCGGAGGGGGGAGCACAGCGGAAACGCGCAAAACCAGGAAAAGCGGCGATTTTAAAATTGAAAGTGCAAAGTTAACACAGCGTCTACCAGGCACACAGCAGGCAGCAATGATAGGCAGAATTAGCAATGAGGCAAAGCAGCAACGATATCGGAGGAAAACAGGAAAAGCGGCGATTTTAAATTTGAAAGTGCAAAGATAACACAGCGTCTACCAGGCACACAGCAGGCAGCAATAATAGGCAGAATTAGCAATGAGGCAAAGCAGCAACGATACCGGAGGACACTGGGGAGCGACCACTCAGTCCAGGGGAAAGGAGCGAGTCAGGGTGCTACCTGGCCTATTCCAGCTGAGCTTCTTTGTCCAATAGCAAGGGCCCCTACAGTACATATTTTTATGCACCAAGCAAAGGATCTTAAAGCGCGTTCTCTTTCTGACCGGCAGCCAATGGAGCTGTCTGAAATTGGGTGCAGAGGTAGAGCCCGACGGAAGGGTCAGGACTAGCCTAGCTGTAGTATTCTGTAGAACCTGCAGTCTGGATAAAAGGTCCTCATTTATTGTAGATAGTAGAGCATTTCCATTGTCCATGCGATTAATAATCAGTGCCTGGACTAATGGTTTCCTGGCTTCCATAGGGATCCATTTGAAAACTTTGCGCAAGTTGTGCATGATGTTAAAGCAGGAGCCAATTATGTGGTTCACCTGATTTTTCATCGATAGATTATCATCAATTTGGATTCCTAAATCGCGAACCGATTGCATGGGTATTGGACTTGGGCCGAGAGTTGCAGGCCACCAGCCATCAGTCCAGTGCTTTTGTGCATTACCGAGAAAGTACTATCTCGTTTTATCACCATTTAGTTGTAGGTGGTTCTCATTCACCCACCTATTGATGTGGATCATACAGTCTTTAAAATGTACCTTGGTGTCTGTAGGGTTCGGACCAAGGGTGTCCAGAATTTGAGTATCATCAGCATATGATATAACGTCAAAGCCGTATGATCTGATCACCCCGGCCAGAGGTGCCACGTAAAGATTGAAGTGCGTGGGGCTCAATATGGAGCCCTGCGGCACTCCCATCAAGACTGGCCTGCTACAAGAGATAATGTCACTAACCTGGACAGTGGTGTCTAGGTCCGTTAAATAACTCTTAAGCCATGTTAGAGCATTCTTCCCCTGACACCAATCACCCCCAGTCGTTGTACTAAAATGCTGTAGGAGATGGTGTCAAAAGCTGCCCACAGGTCTTGTAGGATAAGAATAGAAGAGTGTCCTTTATCTAGTGATAGACTGATGTTGTCAATTACCTCTACCAACGCTGTTTCGGTACTATGGGCAGTCCTAAAATGAGACTGTGAGGGGTCCAGTAGTTGGTTACTCCCAGGGTGGAGGACAAGTTGTTTATTGACCATTAATTCGAGTACCTTCCCAAAATAACTGACTCTTGCAGCTTTCCATATTTTGGGAACTGTTGCATGAGCTAATGAATGATTAATAGTTCAGTGAGGCTTTCAAGGAATGTGGGAGCAATAGTTGGTAAGAAACGCGGTGGTACAAAGTCAGCTGGTGAGCCAGATTTTATTTTTAACATGGCTTCTGCCACTTCCGCAGGATTACACTGAGAGAATTCCTCCAGAAGAAGAGGGAAACCTATTTGTGAAGTGGAGTCAATTTCCAAGTTTTTATTAGGAGCTTCGTGAGGTTAAAAGGAGCTGTGAATTGTAATAATTTTGTCTTCAAAGAATTTGGAGAGAGAGAAAATCTATCCAATCCTGTGAGTTTGTAACCTCAGTCTGTGGTTGGGGGGACATAAATACTTTTAGGACATTATAGAGCTCCTTATTAGAGTTTGCCGCTTTTTTAATTCGGTTTAGTAGGACCGCTTTCTTTGACTGTCTAAGGCTCTCCATGTAATTGCAATGGATGCATTTGTATTTCCTATGATCTATAATTTTAAATAAATGATAAGTGTAAATATATATTTAGTGTACTTAGTCTAAAATGTTAATTATTGAAGTTTAAAACAATAAAATAAGATTAATTTCATGAATGTTATTTTATAGAAGTATTCGCAAAATAAAGTGCCACAATGTAAAATTCCTCCGTATTCAATGACATCGATATGATTCCCGTGTATTCAATTGACACTTCACTGTAGTTATTCAGCAGTAATTTGAGAGCAGCTGAAGGAGCTAAAAATGCAGGTTTAAAGTTGCAGCAGTAACTAGGTCTCGGATTAAAATGGGAATTTAACAGTGGAAGCATCTGCTTCCTAACAGAATAAGACATTTCCTAAGGGTTTCTCTTTAAAATAGAAGTATTCCCTATGGAGTGAAGAAAATCCCATATTACTGGTTCTGGTGATTGTATTGCAAATAAAGTGGCTAGATTAGGTTTGGTCAAGGCAGCTCATGCAAGAGTCTCAGTGACTTTTCAGATGTTGAGAAAGCTACTGGTGGTTAAAATGTATTTGCTTCAGTGTAGATTTTGTCAGTTGACAACATTTGACTGCAGGGCCTGACAACCTTTTACTGCAGGGCTGCCTCCAGCTCCTTTGATAAAAGCAGGGCAACACTTTGAAACAATTCATGTTGATGATAAAGGGTCTTTGCCAGCTGTCAATCAATAAGGACACATATTGGTAACTATGTAGCTGTAAACGCCTTATTGGCTTGACTTGGCTATAATGCAGTGGCTCACACAGTTGCAAAAATGCATCCGCTTGCAATGGGAGAAGTTAGAAATCCTCACACAGCAGTGTCTGTCAATTCACCTCAGTGGTGTGCCTTATCTGAACTGGCAACTCAGCTAATTGAAACTGATTTTATTACTCATCTACAATATTGTCATTCATTCTTTCCTTGGAATAATGGCGTGATTGAAAGGAGCAACAGTACTGTTAGGCAAATCTTGGCTTCAAGTTTCTCAAGCAGTGATTGAGAAACCTATACACCAGCAAGTAATTATCAATCTCCCAAGGTGAGTATAGGATGGGATTGCACGCAGTTTTAAATGTAGTTTAAAACTAAGGTTTATTCTAGATCTATGTTACAAAAATCTCTGTACACCATTGTACTTTGCTTGTCTGCATGGCTTGCAAGAAACAAGTGAAAACAATACAGCAGGTTCTACATTGTCAGTCAAGCAAGGTTGATGTGTGGTTTCCAAAGTCTGGTGACTAAAAGCTTGATTTAGATCTTGGCAGGACTACCGTCGCCCCATCATGGCAGCAGTTCCAAGCATTCTGTCTATCTTATGGCGTTCTGTATGCTGTTTTTACGCGTGGCATCAACAGACTGTTTCTTGCCGTGTGAACAGTCTTCTCTGCTAGCTAACAGTACTCCATCAATGTCCGGTTGGTTTTCAACAAGTATATTTAGCTGTCCCAGTTGTGCTGGCGGCGTGTTAGAATTGGGGGTCACTGGTTGCCACAGGTAAGTACTTGTGACAAGCAGGGACCCTCTCCTCTAGTCAGGACAAGGGGATTACCCTCCAAAATAACCCCTGCTCACCCTCTAGGTAGTGTGGAGCGAGCAGACAAGGCTTATCTCAGAGGCGTTGTAGGTTAAGCATTTATGACCACATACAGTAACTAAGTGACAACACCACGAATGGCACCACACTGGGAATATATCAAAAATAATTTTATATAAGACTTAGCACAAGACCAAATAACGAAAAAAAATAATCCACAATACTATCAGCAATGAAGAGTTCTTGTTAAAATGCTTGGTTTTAGAGTTCTGTGAGATTTTTACCCTTTTTCCAGCTCTCACGGTGATGAAAAGGCCCAGAAAGAGTCAAACGGGTGCAGCGGACGCTCTGGTCCGATGTGCACACAAATGCAGTGCGAGTCATTCACAGTACCTTGATGCGATGAGTCCGGCACAGACGAGGCGCTGTAAAAAGAAGGTGATGCGAAGCGTTGTCGGCCTCTCATGGTGCGAGCCCCGGCTCGATGCAGTCGTCGGTGCGAGGCTTAGAGAGGAGGGCCGCGTGGAGTGAGGCGGACGTGCTGGATGTGAGACGTTCAGCTTACGATACGGCGTATGAGCCGTACTGCGGGAGCCACGGCGTTTAGTCTTGGCTGCGGTGCGAGGCGGACGTACGGAGCGTACTTCCCTTTCAGATGCGATCAGCAGCTTTGAACTTCGGCGGCAGTGTGCGGGTCGTACCAACCAGGATGACTCGATGGGCAAAGCGTTTGCACGTGGCGAGGTCGGCCAGTCACGGTTCGTTGGTTGCGTTGATTGAGGCGGACAGGCGGGGTACGGTGCGTTGCTGGACACGATTTGGTTGTACGAGGCGTACACAGCCCCCGGCCTCGGCAAATACTGAAAATAGCGTTTCCAGCAGCGGATTGCGAGGCGGATGAAGTCCACTGGTCCTGGGGATTCGTTCAGGGGAAGCACACTCACAAGCTCTGGGAGATCTTTTGCACAAGTTGGAAAATAAAGTCTTTTGTAGTCTTTCTGCTCTACTTTAGCAGCAAGGCAACCACTGCAGGCCAATCCCCCAGGTCAGGGACAGTATTCCTCCTTACAGCTTTCCCAGTTCCTTCTCGTCGGGCAGAGGTTTCTTCTTATACCCCTAAATCCTTTGTTCCTCTGGGGTAGAGGGGCCAGTGCCCTGCCAAAACCAGTTCTTGAGTACTCTGTTGACAGGACTTGGACTTTTCATTCAGGGAGCAGGGTAGAGACATCAGACGCTCCACAGGAGGTGGAGCCAGCATTGTGGTGGCCGAGCAAAGTCCTATTCAGAGTCCAGGTGCACTCCTCCCTCCCATCGGGATGTTAATTTTTCTATTCACCACCAGGCTACCTAGCCCTGCCCTCTGGAATCCCCCAGCCCTGTCACTCACAGAACCCAGACAGCAGATACACATCCTAGCATAGGCGGGCTGAAATGGTTAGGCAAGCAAATACCTACTTTCTAAAAGTGGTATTTGCAAACACAGAACATTAAAATAAACTTTACTAAAAGATGTATTTTATTATTCTGAGTTCAGGCATACTACCATGTTCCCTGAGTCTGTTAGGATCATAGAATGTAACAATTCTAACAGCCCATTCTGACCTATGAGAACAGGTAGACTTGCAACAGTGAAAAACGAAAATGGCTGTAATTCACTATTAGGACACGTCACACACATCAGGGCTTGTCCGACCTTATACTTACCATGCACCCTGCCAGTGGGCCTACCATAGGGGTGACTGATATGAAGAAAAGGGACGGTTTAGGGACTGGCAAGTGGATGAACTTGCCCAGTCAGCATGACAGCGTGTGGCTGCACGCAGGTTCTGCAGTGGCACATTTTACTGGGCCGCTTCTGTGGGTGGCACAACCAGTGCTGCAAGCCCACTAGCAGAATTTGGATTTACACTCCTGGTGCACTATACTGGGGTCTGACAGTAAACCAAATAAGCCAATCATGGAATCTAATCAACATCCATAATTTATACAGGGAGCACTTGCACTGTGGCACTGATTGGCAGTGGCACAGGGCTCTGAGCACCTAACACCAGCAAAACACATGAGGCACTGTAACAGAAAAGTGGAAGGAAGACCCACGGCAAGGTGCCACGTCTAACACAGCGTATTCATGATGGAGTGAGTCCCTGGTGGTGTGTAATGCCCTTGTGTTGACAAATAGTATAGTATACCAACAACATACACCCACTATTGAATGTACACCCAGAGACACCACAAGCACAACACCCAAAACTACCACCAAATAAATATATGTTTCTATACAGTTTGTACATCTTTCCACTATAACTTGTAAGATAAACACTTATGAATGACACACAATACTTTCAAATAAGAGCAGTGTACAAATACATGAGGCTAAAGTAAATGCTAACATACAATTCATAGTAAGACACTAGTAATATATGTACCTTAGATCCTGGTGACACCAGAGTGGGTTGATGTTGTGGTCAAGTTGTAGCAGCGAAGGAGGTACCTGGACAATGGGTATCAAGATGGAAACGGAAGTCATAAACATGGAGAAAGGGAAGTTTTTACCTCATTTCCTTCGATTCTGGCAACTCAAAGTAGGAGATTTCACAGACTGCAAGGCACATCATGATTAGCTCAGCAGGAATCCTGGCTGGGCTCCCGCCGACAACTACTTCTGCTTCCGTCGAGACAGCAGGGAAATCCTGGCTGTCACCCGGATGTTGGCGGTATTTCGTCTATGGACGCCCCAATATCTAAATGCACCGGGCATACCGCCAAATAGGCTAATTGTGAAACCGTTGGAAAGCTGACGTGGGACCATTACCGTCAAGATCTAAATCAGGCCCCAAGTCTGAGAAAAGATTGTAACTAAACATTTGATTCATCACTCAGACCCCAGTGTCTGTCATTACCACAAAGGGGCAAGTAACTGTATTTCTACCCCCTCCACCTGGTACAAACAAAGAGGGTACAGTTGGTTGACCAAGGAAAGCCTTACCATGTGGCCAGTGTTACCAATACTGCACACCTACTACTTGATGGGATAGCTCCCACCTCCAGGTGATTGAGAGAGGTTTAAAGATATCCTGAGCTGAACTAAATGTGAATATTGATCACTGCAGACAATTTGTGCTGCAACAGGTACTAAAAAATATATTTGCATTGGACAATGAACTCTTCCTAAACTTGTTCAGTGTGAGTATTGTGCTCTACTGGAACTGGGAAGTGCAATTAGTTTTAAGTTACGGATTCCATGATTTAGGTATATAAACTGTTCTCTTCATGATATTTACCATTATAGGTATGGTGACAGATTAGCAAATGTCTATTGCTGTCTAAAGTCTTCGTTCTTAATTGAATACGTAAATTCTCGTTTTGAAATGTGGAATAATACAATGCTAAACAAGTATTCGTATGCGAGTGGTGGCGGGGTATAATGATTCTTACTTCTCTTTCCAAGAGATTTTGTTTCTGAATAAGTATTATTTTTCAGACTGATTATATCTCTGTACAAAAATAGCAGATTGGCAATGGGGTGAATAATCGTCTGCAGTTGAAATTGTAATGTTATAGAACAATGGTACCTTTAAAAGTGCATTAAAGGGGTGTTTACGCTTCTAGAGGTGTCTTTAGATAATGATCCGGGTTGGTAATGTATTGCAGAATGCCTTGTTTGGTCTGCAGGGAGGGAAAGGGACACTAGGTGCACTGAACAAGTTACCACATTTAGGACCATATTATCAAGGTGAAGTATCGCCGCTTTTTCGGCGAATTGTGCCAAGAAAGCGGCAATACTTCTAGCGCCCTATCAACAAGGGCATGCTAACGCCTGCCTCAAGCATCATACCGCCCCACTTTGCATGTCAGCGAGAAACATCGCTAATGACATGCAAAATGTAGTTGGAGGTGGGAACGCATTATTTTCAAGGCGGCCGGTGACAGGCGTTGGGTGACAAAAACCTGCGATAAACCCGTTTATCGCAGGTCTCCCAACGCCTGCTATTTTTGGGTCTTAGCCATACTTTGCATGGGGGGTTGGATTGCA
The DNA here is from genome assembly GCF_964261635.1 of Lissotriton helveticus. Taxonomy (NCBI): domain Eukaryota; kingdom Metazoa; phylum Chordata; class Amphibia; order Caudata; family Salamandridae; genus Lissotriton; species Lissotriton helveticus. The sequence continues at coordinate 41,918,528 of NC_136059.1, forward strand.
ATGCTGAATCTACCCCCCATAATCACAAGGTGAACATTAGCGTGTGAAAACATCGCTTATTTTCACGCGCTAATGTTCACTATCACCATCTATCACCGGTTTGGACATCGCCTGTTAGTTGAGCTTTGATAATACGCCGCTAACAGGCCAATGCAAATCGGCGCTAGATGGTGATAGGATTTTGAGCGATAAACGTATTTATCGCAATTCTAAGATAATATGCCCCTTAGTGTTTGTAAATCTCAACAGTGATTTAGAAATCACTCATTTAATTCAATCAGTGAGCATATTACTAACAACATGTAAATGTTATTTCGAAGTAGCTGGAGAAATCTGAGAAGTCTAAATGTAAAATGTACTTGATAGCCTTGTTTCGTATGATCAACGAGCTTGTTAAGAGGCTGTGTAGAATGCTTAGGAATTCAGCAGCGAATATTAGGAAAAGCTTTTCTGTTGATGAGAACTCGGAAGTACTGAATGAGCATTTACTTGCCATCTGCTTGCAATTTAATTAAGTGTTAACTTCTCACTCTATTAAGTGGACTCCATTTAAAGCATTTCTTCAGTTGCATACTGCACTTGAAATACTCACACTTCTACTTCTATCTTGTTGCACTTTAATGAGACAAAGGTGTCTACTGATAATCTTATTTCTGGTCAGTTGCTATATCGAAAAAGAAACTGTGCATAATTTAAGATCTGGTTGGACGATTGTGACCTAGTCACGTTAGCATGATATTCCTAACAGATCAGCCCTGACTTTTTGAAGGGTTTACATTATTTGTTTCTTCACTTTCTTTGTCTTGCCACAGTGGTACCTTAACTTGGTCATTACGCTCCTGATGTGCACTTCAATTAAGGTGCTTCACAGCTGCTCCTTGTGCCCCCCGCTGGATCGTGCTCTCCATTAAGATCTGCTGTGCACTGGCTGAAAAGCAGCCTCCGGAAGGACTGCGTGCTCGCTCTATCAGGGCCAAACGGCTACCATTGTTGGCCAGTGAGTCCCTGTCCTGGACACTGGCTAGGTGGCAATATGCGGGTCCATCCATACATTCACAGGGCAGTGTTGTCTGGACAGTCCAGTTCACTGAGAGGCATTTTACCCACTCAGTCCTGCAGGACTCTCTAGTTTGAGCCCATTCAGAGACCCACCTCCAAATAGGTACTGTGTTGGTATCTATTGAAAAGGTGAAGAATTTGCAGCTAGAAGGGTATCCGAAGAGAAAGTTACTATGCTCTTTCTGGTGAAGACACTAAATGCAGATTCCTCACCAATCCTCCTGTGAGAAGTAGGCCTGGCAAATGCTGTCCACTAGTTATAGTGGGCACCTTGCACCAGTCTAAATAGCCCCTTTGAGGTGATAGTTTAAAGGCAACCTTATTTGAAAGCTATCCTAGTGGTAGCTGTGGAGAGCAGCCTTCAGGCTAAGTCTTGAAGGAATGTAATGCAGCTTGTTTTACCAGCCTATAATCTCTTGAATGACCAAATGAAAGGAGAACCACACCAGGGATATATATAAAATATATGTATTTATTTTAAACACACCCTACTAGTCTCTTTATGAGGCAAGAGGTCAAAGTACATATGTTACACTTAAAATATCACAGTCAATTAGCACAATATACATTAGGCCCTAGGGTCAAACCAAACCATATATCAATAAAGTGGTATAAGAACCATGACTTGACTAGACACAAGGCCTAGAGCCTGTAGAAGTTGTGGGACCACAAGGAACCACCCAAGGAAGTGATACAGGGGACGCACAGGGGAAGCGTGCAGTGTGAGAACACAGCCACAAATTGCCGTTATCTTCTATGGGGAAAGTCGCGGTTGGAAAAGACTTTGAGCAAACCCTTTTAGACTTAAGGGGTTCTGGGGCCAATACCCATGGGAGAACTGTAGTACTCGTGTTACCTCACCCAGGGAAGCTGGTGCATAGGTGTCTTTTGGTGTCGGGAATCGTCGTTGATTTCAATGGCGATCTGCTGCAAAAGTGGTGCTGCCGTGGAGAAGAGAAGTGTACGGTGTGATCCACGCCTGTATCGAAGATGGAGGGAACCTGCAAGGAAAGGGGACAGAGTCTGGGTCACTAGTCAGTGACCAGGGGCATGATAGATGATTGTCCACCAATGTCGGTCGTTTCAGGTGCGAGGAGGTGAAGCTTGACTCTGCAGCCACGAGGACCAGGAGGCATCAACGACAACTAGGAGTTGGATTCGAGCTGTCCCACGAAGGATATCGAGTGCTGCGGTGTCGGTGCCCAAAATTTGACTCAACAAGTCTTGGCAACAGCAACCCATGCAGAAAGAGGAGAAATGCTTTGGTGTGGACCAGCGAGGTCCAAGGGACTCACTATGTGGTGGAGAGTCAGGGCACATCTGGAGCAACCAGGGAAGCCCAAGGAAAATCAGAGTTGCCTTCTCAGGGACCCACCAGTCAACAGAGCAGGGATAGCGAAGGTACCTTGAGCAAAAACACAAAGGGCCAGCACACGGAACACTTGTGGAGTGTAGACCAGCAATCTTCAGTGGAAAAGATGCTTGGGGTCTGTGCTACAAGTAACTCAGTGCACAGCCTCAAGGAACGTCGAGAAGCTAATGCACTTGCAAATGTGCACGGTTTCCAGGAGTTCCAGTTATATGGTACTCACGTGGGCTGCAGGTCTCAGCTTTGCTGGGGACTTGGGTCGACCTCAGAGAAGTCTGAAAATCCACCTCCTGGGCTGCAAATACTTCAGAGTTTGGCGGGAGCTTCGGAGATGCTCCCCCCGGTGCCTGCCAAGCAGGGGAGTAACTACTTTACCCCAAGGGAGATTCTTCAGTCCTCTAGTCATAGATCATCAAAGTTCCAGGACTTCTGTAGCAGAGTTTCATCCAGGTGTAAACTAAAGTCCTGTAGTCAGGGGTTCCTTTCTCATACCCAAGGAAGGGGTTGGTCTTACTCTGGGGACCCACCTATGGCAGGGTTTGGAAAGAGGGGTGGCTACACCCATTTCCTTTGTCCAGTTTCGCGCCAGAGCTGGGGCTGGTAAGCCCCTGCAACCGGTTGGAACTGGGCTATGCACAGGGACACCAAATGTGCCCCAGTGCAGACTTCAAAGCACTCTTGGAGTGCACCCACCCAGCCCCAATACACTAAAGCCTTTACTGGAAACCTATTGTCCAGGCTTCCCCTGCCGGAGTTTTGTCCAGCAACAGTAAGCCAGACTCGTGACTGTGGCTGCAGTATCCATTTTGTGATGCCAGGGCTCTTTTAAACTGGTACAGGGTATACCGGTGTGTCCATGTCTCTCTCTCTAGAAGGGAGGAATCATACCCCCGCCGCCAGGACTGGCGGGGGCTATGATTCCAAAGTGTTTGACACCAAACACGACATGTTTTTCTTGCAGCCATTCCAAAGTTAGCATTTACCGTGAGGTTATAATGCGTTTAAGAGTATGTGGTCTGGCTGCATCAGAGAACAACCCTGGAGAATAGATTCCGAAGGCTGCAGAGGGGCCCTGCTTATGCATGGGCACCGTCTCACACAAAACCAATCACCTAGTACCTAGTGTACCATATACAAGGGACTCAAAAGGGTACCACAGTAACCAAACTGGAGTGTACCTAAAGTACATGTAATCAATTTAGAGAGGAAGCGCTAGGCTAGCTTGGCTGGGTTCCTGGATAGCAGGGACCCAGTCAGGCTAAAGTAAAAAAACAGTGAAACATCAGCAAAAAGTGGGGGTACCCGTAGGGAGCAGATCCTACTCTCCTACACCTCCCATTCCTCTGATTTTGGGATTGGACTCTATGCAAAAATAAGAATCTGCACTCTGGTCAGACCAATTTGCTTTTGAAGCTCACTGCATCTAGGAACGCAGACATTCTCGAAAGCAGTTGTCTGCAGCATGCAGGAATGGCCCCTATATAGGCTCAGCATAGAGCAGCATGGTGTCTGTGGAACAGCACTGTGCAACTGCTGGCATGCAGAGGTACTGCTGTAGAGTTTACTGATCCAGTCTGAAGTCTGGGAAATCTGCAATAGTCTCTCCCGGAAAGATAGTTACCGAAGGTATGTAACTTGTTCGTTATGCATGGCCTTTTAACATTTATCACTGGTTCTTCTGTGTTGAGTGCATTAAGCAAGCATACTAACAAGCTAATGTGTGATGTGGGTGGAATTTTTTGTTTGTGATGGTGTACAGGAAGTTATTCAGAAAAACTTTCTTTTGACTTGGAGGGCTTAGGCTTGCATCTGAGGTCACTGAAGCAGGGGAGTCTGGGAATTCAGCCAATATTTTCATCCAGTTACTCAATAACAGGAATCAGGAACCCCTTTTCATGATTCCGGAAGTAGTCTAGAAGATTCTGAGGTGCAATGAGCAATTGCTGTGTAGTTGAAACCAGAAAGAAGTGACTATCATTGCGCTCCTGTTTTTACCAACTAGCCTGGGACTGAAATCCGAACGTAGAAATATCACATTCAGAGAGGGAAACATACACTTACAGGCATGTGCAGGCAGTGTGTTTACATCTGATTTAATCGTAATTTGTCAAGATCTGATCAGATTGCAAGTATGTCGGTGTTCTGGTCAGATGGGGAGTCATCCAATTCTTCTAAAACCCCCTGTTCTTTTGTTAATGCTAAGGGGGGAGTTCTGAAGCCCAAAGAGGAAGGGGCGGTCAGCGTCTGTCTGTGGGGCATCTTTTTAGCTCATCTGAGTGAAGAGTTTTCAGCTAGGGTTTTAGAAAGGTTTCTCTGAAGCAGGCAAACTGCTCTGAGATGTGAAGGGTCTGGAATGATAAACCTTAAATGGTCATACATTTAGATCTATAGTTTGCAAACCTTAAATGGTCATACATTTAGATCTATAGTTTGTAACATGTGTAAGGGTGTGGGTATGTGTGTTAAGTGCTTATATTTTTTAAGGGCTTAGGTTTTGCGGCCCTGGATTGTTAATTACTACTAAGCATATAACTGATGTCCAATCAGGAACTAGGACAGAGTAGTTAGTATTGTCTCATTGTCTATAGATAAAATAGCTAATTAAATGTTTTACATTTTCAATTAAAAATATAATTATTCATTAGGTCTCACCTGAGCCAGCGTATTTGCTGCTCTGGCAAGACATTTAGCTAGTGGGCTTTAAAAAGCCGACCACAACTTTTTGTATGGCCTAGAGCGTGCGGTTACGCGCACAGTTACGAGCAGAGGCGCCATCTTGCTTTCCTCTCTCATCATGGCTCATTAAGTGCATCGCTCGCGGGCACCCTTACAGCCCGTGATCACTTTCATTTTGGCAGCCGCATCACTTTCGCGGCCGCGCGGCTTATGCTTGTTACTTTCATCCCCTCTTCCATGTTTCCATTCCTGTTCTTCCCGCCTAGCCTCTTTTTTTTGTACTGTTTTTTCTTTCTACTTTCTATTACGCTTACCTGGCAATTCTTTCTCCTTTTTATTCTTTTAACTTGTTCTTGTGCCCTTTCCGTTTCTTTATTGCGCGTTCAACTTTTCACTATTATTTTCACACACATCATATCTTGTCTTTTGCTGTCCCGAGATCACACTTTTTTGAAATTTGTTTGTGTTATCATATTTAATACTACTGCAAGTTGCCACCAAATCCTGATGTGCATGTTTTAAAAGACTGACAGACCGAGTAGGATTTTTTGCAATGTCCGCGCGGCCAATACTTGTTACTTTCATCCCGTCTTGTAAGTTTCCATTCTTGTTCTTCCCACCTAGCCTATTTTTTTCATACAGTTTTTTCTTTCTACTTTCTATTATGCCTACCTGGCCTTTCTTTCTCCTTTTTATTCTTTTACCTTGTTCTTGTGCCCTTTCCGTTTCTTTATTGCACGTTCGACTTTTCACTTTTATTTTCATGCACATCATTACTTGTCTTTTGCTGTCCCGAGATCACACTTTTTAAAAATTCATTTGAGTGTTATCATATTTAATATGACCGCAAGTTGTCACCAAATGCTTATCAGATGTGCATGTTTTAAAAGACTGACAGACCGAGTAGGAATTTTTGCAATGTTCTCTCTTTCTAACTGGGAATTTTCTGCCTTTGTTGATTTCTCTAGCCTTGAAGTAAAAGTACATACAGAGTTGACAAAATCCTGACCAGATGTCTAAGTTGGAGATGACGAATATGAAGCAACTTTAGGGAAATGATGATAAATGCACATAATAAAAGTAAAATTCATGATCTACCAATAATTCTAGTTTTGGACCACTTCGACTGGGAGGAGATGTCTAGATGTTCTGTATCCATCTGGGACAGTTGTACTGTTGCAGAGAAATAATATTCAGCAGGAGAGTTCTTAAGTGTTTCACTTTTATGTTTGAGAAGCTTGTCCATTCCTTTAAAATGTTCTTCACATTGTGATATTTGTACTGAAGATAACTTCAGTACATACTACAAGTACCACAATGCAAAGAAAATTCTTGAATTGATGAACTACTCACAAGCGGAATCAGGAAACTTGAGAGCTCTCCTGGGGGAAAAATGAAGGAAAATGCAGATTTTGGCCCATGCCGTCAGATTATCTATTTAAGCTAATTCAAATATTTTAGCCAACAGACTTTTATATGTTGGGCCTTTTAAGTTTACAGTGTTAAAAGTGAAAATGCCACATATTGGATACAAAGACAGGACTGGCGAAAGGAGTCATGTATGATGTGAAGCTTATTGGAAAATAGCTGATCATATTTTGTCAAAAATGTGATTGTGGGGAACCTCAACCACTCGTGCCCCTATTCTTTATATTCTGTGTTCTGTTTTTTCTTTCTGAACCTTTTTTTTTCTCTCTCTCTCTCTCTCTCTCTTACTGTCTCAGTATCTCTTTCTCTTTCCTTCTGCTTTCCTATTGTTCATTCTTGGACACTCTTAGCCCTGCATACCCCGCTCATTATTTTCTCTCTCACATTTATTATTCGGTCTGTGTCGTTCAGGCCTTAGTATTGTTCTTTCATTCCAGTGATCCTAACCCTTTTTTTGGGGGGGGGGGGTGGGGGGGAGGTTGGAGGACTTTTAAATTCGAGGCTAAGAATTGGTATTCTTAGCTTGAATTATCGGAGCAGGACAGGAGCTGCAAACCCAATCTAGTCATACTTTGGGGAGCAATAAGTTTCTCCAAAATCTAATCATAGCCTTATGAAATACAATAATCACCACATTTTCATAGTTGTTCATACTATACATTTATTGATTAATATTCTACATAGATATGAAACAGACAATTGACTATTAGCAAAATTCATTAAGTATATACATTTTGAAGTTTCAATTCAGATTCAGTGCTGTGAATAGGGAATATGACTCGTTACTACGCGAGTCATTACATGACCGCTTTGTTACCACACAATGCCTTTACTATGCAAGTCATTACATCAACTTGCAGTAGATGGCAGACTAACATTAGAAATGTATAATTTACTAATCCAACTCTAGCCTATGTCACAGCAGGGACGGTGTTGGAATAGTAAACTATACTATTCCTTATGTTAGCGTGCCACCTACTGCAAATCGGTGTAATGAGACTTTCGTAGTAATGGGATTGCGTGGTTACAACACGGTCATTGTAACAACCGCGTTGTAATGGCATCGCGGTGTAATCACCGCGATATAAAGGTTGTTACCAGTGAATAGGTTTGCTTAAACTTGAGTCAAGCCAACGTCCATTACCCATAGAAACACCTTCTTATAAACTAAGACTCAGATTTTATGCAGGAAATAACTCATTTGTATTTTTATCCTACGTGAAACAAGTCAGAGCCTTTAGCGGGGAATAACACATTGATGTTTTTGTGAGACAAGAATGGAGTCAGAGCTAAGCCAACTTGTGCTTTGCTGCAACCTCCAGCTTCTTCCTGGCTCTTGTTCACATATTTGTCTCATATTATTATATATTTGTCAATATAGGTTAAAATGCTCTCTCCTCAATTAGAAGAAAATGTGTCCTCCTCAATATGCTTTCTAGAGTAATAGCCACCAGAGAAAACACCACATGGTATCCCACATCATTGTAACATCACACTAAATGCCTGGTGATATTGAGCAGGATGCATTTACTTCTATTTGAGGAGAGAACATTTTAAACGTAATGTATGAGAATATATTGCTTCAAGATGTGAGCCTATTAAGAGGACAGGAACTGTCGAATGTGGATTAACCATAACAATTACGGACTATTACATTGAAAATACACATTGAAACAAGAATTGGCATAGCCAATAGGTCTCGCCTTTGGGGCCTTATAAGTGTTTAACTATGCAACAGTTAATGCTGTTGCACCACGGATATTGTGCTGCATGACTAAATACTTAAAAGGTCCCAAAAGTGAGACCTATTGGCAATGCCAATGCTAATTTTTCTGTTTATTGACGGACATATTGGGCATCATGTCTCATGTTAGAATACTAAATCAAATGATATTGCAGATACCCCCTTGATGTGGGGTCTCACACACCCCCTGCACCACCAACACAGGAAAACCCTTTTATTTTATTTTGCAAAACATTTGGAGCTGCTTGAAGAAACATTTTTTCACCTTTTTGGTTCAGCTTCTGTGTTGAAGGTTCCAGGGTGATCTGGCGAGCGGGGGCAGAGGTAAAAAAGGGGGTGGGGTCTTAAAACATGTTTTCCCTATGTTCTGTCTAGGAGGATTTTTCATTTTTTGAACACAACTACAGCCTGAAACGCTGAACGCCTTTTACACCAAATTTTGCAGAAAGCTACATGTGGGTCCAGAAAGCGTGTTTTTAGGTCCAGCCTAGCGCATGCACTGCACTAGGAAAACGACCTCTTGCAATCACTTCAGCTTTCCTAAAAGCTTGTGCGTGTTGGGCTCACATGCGATTGGCCTTTGCGTCTGGCTTTCTTACGCATTTGGCCAAAGGCATGTGGATGTCCCAGCTTCTTTGGAAGGGTTGACTCCCAGAGCGTTTTGCTCTCTGGAGCCAGCAGCAGCGAGCAGAGACCATGTGGTTTTCATCAGCGTGGGCGCGCTTGTTAATTATTGCTTTCCGCCCGTCGCCTCTTGCACCCTTCTGTTTTATTGCTTTCTGCCCGTCGTCTCTTGCACCCTTCTTTTTTTTATTGCTTTCCGCCCGTCCCCTCTTGCACCCTTCTGCTTGTCTCTTCTTCTTCCTTACAGCCCACGCGCACCACTTCGGGAAGCTGTTGTTTGTTAGGCGTGTTGCTGATAAGAGATCTCCGCTTGAGAATCGGCTTGTTGATTTTGAAGTAGTAGCAATTCCGTATGTATAATATTTTTATGCTGAGGATGAACAAATACTCCAGTTTTTCATATGGTTCCTGGGCGTCCTTCGGTGCATGATGGATTTAAAGTGTGTTTGTTGGTTGTAGATTATCCTGCGTGGGAGAATCCTTGGATGCCGTGCATGAGATTTGGAAGTGGCTAGAAGTGTTTCCTGTAGTTTCAAGTGCGTGAGAATGGAGTTGTGGAGAGTACAAGAGCTACTCAGACACGCATGCTGGCACTTGGCAGAGGTATATTGGTATTGTTCTTTCTCTGTTTCTGTTTGTTGCACCTGCATTGCTCACTGCACGGCAAAATCGTTGCCCTCCAGAAAGTGCAATTTTTTGGTGTGTCCTGGCATATTTTCAGCGCGCTGCGCACCTTGAATTCAGCTCACAACATTTATTTAGCACGGGAGCCAAGGTCGGCTTGAGCTGTAGATGTCCCATTTCACGTTCACGTGCTCGCTAGTTTTGTTTGTTCCTGTTCAGTTTCTTTCACTTGATCGATTTCATTGAGGGTCCCCCTCACTTGCAGTTGCAAATAGGACCACTCTCCAAGGGTGAAACGCTGTTCCTTTGCCTGAAAGTGTGCAGTTTTTATGTTTACAACGACTGATGTACTGACGATCTCTTTGGGGGCCTGACATGATAAATGAATGGGTGCATGAATGACCATAGCTGCATACTAACTGTAGCTTTATGAATACACGAACCATACACCCACATTGGCAGGCACACAATGCGAAAATGTGCATTACGCCCTGTTGTAGAGGTCTGCTCGCTGACCTCCCTCTGTACCTAAACAGGTAGAAATGTCCCCACACCTACTAAATCTTCCTGAATGTAGTTTTAAGCATTCTCTCCACAAGTACGTGTGGTACTGGGAGACATATGATTTGTGTAAGAAATGTCTCCAAACATTTCTTAATGAGTGTGTGCAGTCTTGAAAGACTTGGGTGTGCCAGCTTAAATGAGTTAAGGATTTAAGTAAAGGAAATACGTCCATACATAAACGGGACCAGTCGCCAGCTGCTCTTTCCCTCAAGCAACTTCCCCACGAATTTTAGGACCATGTTGCCAGGCAATGACATCACATTCTAACACGCAGTGTAACATATCTCCCTTTTTATAACACACTACAGTAACTCCAATCATATATATGTCGCCTAACATATTGTAATTGGGGGAAAAAAAAGTCACAGAATGTTAAACAGGCAAGAGCATAACACATAGAAAAAGACAATCACAGATTAACTATGCACGTACATATATATGCATAACAACAATATTCTTCCTTCTTCTTCAGCTATACAGCTTTAATATCTTTCATAATTTCGTTACCATGGTGGTATCTCTTTCTGTACGGTCTTGAAGCGTTACAGCTTTTCTTTTTTCTGTATCTTTTTCTCTCGCATCACAACCATCCACACCTTCTTTCCCCAGTAACATTTCCGGAGCATTCACTACCTTCCCTTTATTTCATACGGTTCCATCTGCCAATCCCACTACTTGTTTGCCAACTCTAACTACAGTAAAACATGTGCTTCAGGCATTTATTGAATTACCTGCTTCTACTGTGGACGTATATGTTTGTGTAAGATTTCTCATTTCTGATAGATACATCTACTGTGTGGATTCCTCACCTTATGAATATCCCCTTGCGTCAGCAACATTCGGAAATTCTTTTGGTAGCATCGCGCCGACGTGGACTTGGACGTCATAGAGACACGGCATCGCACGGGACTCCGCTGACATCACCGATGCCTATAATAGGCCCTCGCCGGCGTGATGACATCAGTTCCCTTTTTTCCGCGTCGTCGACGCTAACACTTTTCTAGGGATTGTCCGTAGCTTTTGCAGTAACTTTGTTACCTTGTGTTGTTGGTGTTTCATTGTCTTTTCTTTCGACATTTGAAGAAGACCGGATTTAAAGCCTGTGGAGAATGCGGCAAGACCATGTCCATTACGGATCCGCATGAATGCTGCTTATGGTGTCTTAGCTCCGACCACGACGTCGATAACTGCCGGTCTTGTAGGAAGATGACACCTAAGGCCCTCCGGGAGAGAGAAGCTGAGCTTCTTGTGGCGAAGCTTAAAGGAAGAAAGGCGAAGATGAAATCGAGGTCGCGGACTCGACGCTCGAGGTCAAGATCTCGCTCGATGTCGTTATCGGACTCGTCCTCGGCCCATGCTTCTAGGTCGTCTAAAAAGAAACATAAGAAGAGGACCCTTGAATCCCGACATCGCTCGAGGAAGGATTCGGGTTCTAAGCCGAAGTCGCAGGTGAAGCTGGTTGAGAAAGAGGTGGTGTCTTCGGCTTCGGAAGATCAGGACGCCGGGTGTCAGGCGTCGCATCCGAATTCGCCAGGTTCGCCGAAGCAGACAGCGAATCCATCTCCGGTTCCATTCCATCCTCTGGATCGGGAGGATGAAGGTGAGGGGGAGATGTTTGGAGAGGGAGAGGTCTATCGACTCCGGTGCACCAGCCTGAAGAGGAGGTCGAAGTCGTATTGACTCCACGCCCTCACGAACAGCCTGGGGGTTCGTACCCAACCTTTCCGGCTCCAGATCAGGATCTGACGCATTTTCTAAATGCGATGTATGGTATTTATTCCAGGGCTATGTACCCCTCTGGGGCTCCTGTTGGTCCCACGGGTCCGAAGGCATTTGGTCAGGGTGTTCCCCAAACCTATGCTCCTGCGCCCTTTATGCCCTTTATGCCGGCTCCGGCGCCACATTGGTATTTTCCGACGCCGGCGAGGCCTTCGACTCCAAAGCCATTTACGCCGAAGTCGATGCCGCCGAATCCTTCGACGCAGATTCCATCATCCCTGATACCGAACCCTGAGCGACGTCGTGTGATTCTTCCTCATCCGGCGTCGGGCTCGGGTCCGGCTCCGACTTTGACGGAGCCAACAGTGGATCCGGCGGCTTAGAAAGTGAAGCACAGGTCGAGGCGTGAAGCCCAGAGGCTGATGGAGGAAGAAAGCTATCGTGAGGAGTATTTGGAGGAAGGTGAGCTGCAGGATCCTGATGACCCTTTTGAGGATCAGTGGCCAGTGGCCTTGAACTGTCCCCTGAGTGGGATTTGGTTTCAGTACCGGACGAACCCTCTAAAGATGTGGCTCCTTACCATGTTGTGATTAAGAAGGCTGCAAGTTTGTTGAACATTGCTTTACCTACTGATGAGTTCAAGTCAAATCTTCTCACAGAAGTCCTTCACTCTCCATCATCGGTTACTGAACCATTGCTGTCCTTTAATGATGCCCTTAAAGATCCAATTTTAGATTTTTTGGAAGAAACCCCTGTCAGCTCCTGCTGTGTCTAGGGCTGTTGCCAGAAGGTACAGAGCTGCTCCTGATGACCCAGAATTTTTATCCACTCACCCTCTGCCTGAGAGTTTGGTGGTGCAGGCGGCCTGTTCCAAACGATCAACGGGAGCTTTTCCTCAGGTTCCAGCTGAAAAAGAGTCGAGAAAGCAGGATCAGGCTGCTAAAAAGGTTTTCTCCTCCGCCAGTATGGCGCTGATGTCCACAAATGCCACCTGCCTGATGGGGCGTTATATTCACGCCCTTATGGACACTGTAAAACAGTAGGTGCCCAAGTTGACGGAGGAGAATAGAAAAGACTACCAGGAGGTAATCTCTGACACTCAGGCTGCAGCAAGGCAGGTGATTCAGAGTGGATTGGACACAGCAGACTCTGTGGCAAGGGTCATGGGCTCTTCTGGAGCTACGAGGAGAGCTGTGTGGCTGAAGTCAAGTGAATTTTCTTCGGATGTCCAATCTACGTTGTTGGATCTCCCGTTTGACGGATCTGGTTTATTTGGCAAGAAGGCAGACGCTGCTTTAGAACGCTTTAAAGACAGCAGGGCGACAGCCAAGTCATTGGGCCTTCAGACCAGGTGCACTTTTGGAAGGCGTACTAGAGGATTTAGCAGATCTTCCTTTTGATCCTACAAGTCAATGCAGCAGCAGCCGCAGCAGCAGCAAAACACGCTGTACAAGTCTTATAGGGGCAAGCAAAGAGCCCGTTCTCGAGGCCATCAAATCTCCTCCTCTTCCTCCTCTTCCCTGTCCCAGCCCCCTGCCAACGCAGCAAAGCAGCCCTAGATCCACCATTCCGGATCATGTGGGTCCGGTGGGGGGTCGACTTACCCATTTCCTACAAGATTGGGAATTGATAACATCGGATCTTTGGGTTCTCAATCTCGTGGGGAATGGGTATGCTCTTCCCTTTCGGGAGTTTACCCCAAATTACCCTCCTTGCCAAGGATTTTGTTCGGAGTACCACCTGCTTCTCCTGCAGGAAGAAGTCCTGGCACTGTTCAGAAAGGGTGCGATAGAGGTGGTTCCGGAGCAGGAGAGGGGTCAGGGATGCTACTCCCGGTATTTTCTGATCCCCAAGAAGGATGGCAGGCTTCGGCCAATCCTGGATCTCAGGATCTTGAACCTTTACCTGAAACAGGAAAAGTTTAAGATGCTCACTCTTGCACAGGTTCTTCAAGCGCTGCTGGAAGAGGACTGGATGGTGTCGATCGACTTGCAGGATGCGCATTTTCATATTTTCATCTTGAAGTTGCACAGAAAGTATCTCCGTTTTACGGTTGGGTCGCAACACTACCAGTTTGCGGTCCTTCCGTTTGATCTTACTACTGCAAGGTGATAGCAGTGGTGGCAGCACATCTCAGGAGGTCGGGGATTCCTGTATTCCCGTATCTGGATGACTGGCTGATCAAAGCGGAGTCGCCAGAGAAGGTGCTCCTTCATCTGCAAGAAACAACTCAGTTGTTGCACAGGTTGGGTTTTTCAATTAATGTACCCAAGTCTCACCTGGTGCCCTCCCAGCGCAACCTGTTCATAGGTGCGGTACTGGACACTACTGTATGTCGTGCATTCCCTCCTCCTCAAAGGATTCGTGACATTCAGGAAATGATTCCTTTATTCTACAATGGAGCGGTTGTTCCAGTCCTGAAGGTCTTACGTCTGCTCGGTCTGATTGCTTCTTGCATTCTGTTGGTCAACCATGCACGCTGGCACATGAGGGCACTCCAGTGGTGCCTCCGCAGGCAGTGGTATCAGCACAACGGAGATCTCAGGGAGTCAGTGAGGATCTCCAGAGAAACTGCAGCGAATCTGTCTTGGTGGAGCGTGGAAGGCAATCTGTCGCAAGGAAAGCCTTTTCAACTTCCTCCATCGGTGGCCACGGTAATAACGGATGCATCCACTCTAGGGTGGGGTGCTCATCTGGGGTACCTGGAGGTCAAGGGTCTTTGGTCTCCAGAGGAAAGGTTGCTTCACATCAACCTTCTAGAGTTGCGGGCGATACGTCTGGCGCTCAAGGCCTTCCTCCCTTCCCTTCACGGTCAGTCGGTTCAAGTCCTGACGGACAACACGACCGCGATGTGGTATATCAACAAGCAGGGAGGTGTAGGGTCGCAGTGTCTCAGATTTGTCTGATGGCAAATCATCTGGCCGGAGTTCTGAACGTACATGCAGACGTTCTCAGTCGGCAGTTCTCTGCCGACCACGAGTGGAGGCTCCATCCGGAGGTTGTTCACGACATCTTTCAGATGGGGGACTCCTCGGGTGGACCTGTTCGCCACTCGCGAGAATGTTCACTGCCTGTCATTCTGCAGTCTCCAGTATCCGATGCATGGAGCCTTGGGGGACGCGTTTCAGTTGAGTTGGGGAAGACAACTCCTTTACGCGTTTCCTCCCACACCTTTGATTCCTCGGGTTCTGAGGAAGATTCGCCAAGACCGGGCCCAAGTCATATTGGTCGCCCCGGACTGGCCAAGAAGGGTGTGGTATACAGATCTTCTCCACCTCTCCTCTCACCCGCCGCTCCGTCTCCCTCACAGGGCAGACCTCCTCTCTCAGATGGAGGGGCAGGTTCTTCACCCCCACCTCCAGACATTACACCTTCATGCCTGGAGATTGAACGGGGCAACCTGAATACCTTTTCTCTCCCGCCTGACATGGTGGATGTCATCTTGTCAGCCAGGCGTGACTCCACTAAGTCCATCTATTCTTATAGATGGTCAAAATACGTCACTTGGTGTGGGGAGAAATCTATTGACCCTTTGAGAGCCCATTTGTCTGATGTTCTCCAGTTTGCCCTTTCTCTGGCGCAACAGGGTCTTGCCGTTGCTACAGTGAAGGGCTATCTTTCAGCGCTGTCGGCATTTCTCTGCTTGCCTGACCAGCCGTCTCTTTTTAAATCTCCTGTAGTTTTAAGGTTTTTGAAGGGCCTCACAAATAGGTTCCCTCCTACTCCTTTTATTGTGCCTCAGTGGGACTTAAATCTTGTCTTGACCTTTTTAATGGGCGCTCCTTTTGAGCCTCTACACAAATGTCCTATGAGGCTTTTGACTCTAAAGACAGTCTTCCTCGTTGCAATAACCTCAGCAAGGAGGGTAAGTGAGCTTCAAGCTCTTAGTTCCAAGCCCCCTTTCTTGACCATTCATGCTGATCGAATGGTTCTTAGGACCAGGGCTGCTTTTCTCCCAAAGGTGGTGACTCTTTTTCATCTTGGTCAATCCATTACCCTCCCTACCTTTTATCCACCCCCACACCCTTCCAAGGAGGAGGAGAAATTACACCGTCTGGACCCCAAAAGGGCGGTGTCCTTTTACCTGGACAGATCTAAAGACTGTCGGTTGGATGACCAGCTCTTCATTGGGTTTGCTGGCTGCAAAAAAGGAAGAGCGGTCCGGGAGTGGGGACTGCTGTGGGACTCTATTCACAAGGTGAGGAATCCACACGGCAGATGTATCTATCAGAAGAACAAGTTACTTACCTTCGGTAATGCTTTTTCTGGTAGATACAGTATCTGCCTGTGGATTCCTCACTGACCCACCCACCTCCCGTTGTCCACTCTTCTATACCAGAATATATGTTTTGTATTTGTTTTATGGTCAAGAAAATTTGTTATTTCAAATGTTTGCTTACATTTGCTTCACACTGTGTGTGTTATTTTGACTATTGTGTACTGTGTATACTATGTACATTTCTACTGTCATTGGTCCATCCGTGTGCCTCGAAGGCACGGAAAAAAGGGCGGAACTGATGTCATCACACCGGCGTGGGCCTATTATAGGCGTCGGTGATGTCAGCGGAGTCGCGTGCGATGCCGTGTCTCTATGACGTCCAAGTCCACGTCGGCGCGAGGCTATGAAAAGAATTTCCGAATGTTGCTGACGCAAGGGGATATTCACAAGGTGAGGAATCCACAGGCAGATACTGTATCTATTAGAAAAAGCGTTACCGAAGGTAAGTAACTTGTTCTTCGGTGCCCAAAGCAGACGTCAATTAACAAGAACATTATTTCCTACCATAGCCAATACCCCTGAAACACTGTACACACAATCAATTACGTCAGCTTTGTGCTGCATGTCCACAACTGCAGCACTACAATGAAGCACAAGATGGAAACTTCGGCCACCATTGCAAATTACAATCTCGTTCTCTTAATTCTTACAGAGACCTCATTCAATGACACATCCCGCAACTCCTTTGATATTCTACATCCTCCAAAAGGGAAAGACTGGGTAGGAAGAATCGGACACGGTATCAGAGCCATCTTCAAAGACTCACTGCAATGCAGGGAGATACCCAGTGGCTCTTTTTCCACATTCCATTGCCTTACTCTGGAACTTCTCGCTAAATCCAAGATAAATGCCCCCACTAGGTTATAACACAACTTTTGTTGAGGAATAAATCTTGAAAATGACCAACAACACAGACTGTCAAAGTGATCTGTCTCTCTCCAAAATGAAAGGTTCCTGTACAAAAGGTGTTTCTTTTGCAAAAAATCAAATCATTTTAGATCCCTCTTGGACTCAGCCAAGAACCATCCGCAGTATCTATTCTTTCTGGTAAAAATCACTGACAGCCCCTCCATGTATACCCATGACCCACTAATGAAAAAAGAAGAGTTTCTACACTTCTTCAACTCCAAAGTAAAATCGCTTCTACACCAAGACATCAAACCTAACCCTCCCCTGGTGTGTAAATCCAAAGACACTTCGCAAATATTTAATATAATTACATAGGAAGACTTTCTCAAAATGATTATGAAAACCAAACCCTCAGGTCACTTTGTGGCGCCAATCCCAGGAAACATTCCCTAAGACCTTTATACTTACATGCTCCTCCACTGGAATACATTTGGTGAATCTCTTCTTCAGCTTAGGAACACCTCCTGACTGCCTCAAAACTGAACAAGTCACCCATATCCTCAAACAAGCATTTGCAATGCAATAGGTCTCACATTTGCGAGAGTTTGAGCTATTAGCATTGTAAATGACAATGCCTTTTATTTATCTGTTTTGAAAACTTGCAAATGGTGTGTAAATACGCACTTTGTACTTATAGAAGCAAGGGTGCCAGTAAAAGACGGGCAGTTACTACCAGCCTTGCTTCTCGTAAGCAAGGACTATAAGCACCGCTTGCAGGTTTTCAAAACAAATAAAGAAAAAGCATTGTAATTTACAATGCCAATAGCTCAAACTCTCGCAAATGCGAGACCTATTGCATTGCAAATGCTTTTTGTGATTTGTTTTAAATCCGTTCATTAATTTCAGAGAAATTCAAGTTGAAAAAATATAGATGTCGGGGACGTGAGTCCTTGCTGTGCACTCGTAGATCCTACTACAATTTGATTGGCTGTCAACACTTCAACCAGGAAGTGTTGGCAGCCATCTTGGGACTCAGCGTGAATTGGAGTCCCAGAAAAAACAGATAGGAAAGGGGGCAGGGTAGCAATACTCTGACCTCCCTCATAAGTGGGAGGTATGGGCGGTCCCACAGTGATACCGTCTGGGGGTTAAAAATAGTTCCACCCGCAGATCTGCGTCAAAATAAAAAGAGAGAGGCACAGACTCCAGCCAATCAAGCCTCGAGGGAAAGGAGCGAAACGCCCACTGAGTCTAAAGATTTAATGAAACAGGTGGAAAAGATGCAGAAGAAAGAAATATCCAAATGGTGGGAGACTAAGTCTTTCCAGCGGTATCTGGAGGTGTGGTGTGTCCCGAGAGGCTTGCGCATCCTTATAACGCCTACCTACAACAAGCATTGGCATAGCCAATAGGTCTCGCCTGTGGGAACGTATAAGTGTTTAGCCAGAGATATTGACTTTACCTATGTCTTTAAGTTGTGCTGTACAGAAGTTTGCAGCATGCTGAAAAGTTATAATAAAGGAGTGTCAGAAGCATTTATGTTTCCTTAGATATGACCAAAAAAGCATTATGTACAACTAAACACCATTAAAAAAGTATTAAAAATAATGTCTTGAGTTTTTTTTGTCCTTTCAATGCTAGCAACTTGTATCTGCCTGTCCCAATGGTTGCTTGTTGTGTTTTGTTATGGGGGACATAAATAACAGGAGGGTGATGGTCAGTCAGTCAGTCATTTAGAGTGACTGAGAGAGTCAGTCAGTCAGTGAGAGAGTGTGAGTCAGTGAGAGAGTGAGAGTTAGTCAGTGAGAGTGAGAGTCAGTCAATGACAATGAATGAGAGTGAGAGTGAGTCAGTCAGTGAGTGAAAGAGAGTGAGTCAGTGAGATAGTCAGTCAGTGAGAATGAGTCAGTCTTTTAGCGAGAGTCAGTCTTTTAGCGATAGTCAGTCAGTCAGTGAGAGAGAGTCAGTCAGTGATAGAGAGTCAGTCAGTGAGAGAGTCCATGAGAGAGAGTCTGTGAGAGAGAGAGCAGTCCGTGAGAGAGTCAGTCCGTGAGAGAGAGAGTCAGTGAGAGAGAGGGAGTCAGTCAGTGAGAGAGAGTGAGTCAGTCAGTGAGAGAGAGTCAGTCAGTCAGTGAGATAGAGTCAGTCAGTCAGTGAGAGAGAGTCCGTAAGAGAGAGAGAGAGTCACTCCGTGAGAGAGAGAGAGTCAGTCAGTGAGAGAGAGAGAGAGAGAGAGAGAGAGAGACGGTCAGTGAGTGAGAGAGTCAGTCAGTGAGAGAGAGTGAGTCAGCCAGTGAGAGGGAGTGAGTCACTCAGTGAGAGAAAGAGTGAGTCAGTCAGTGAGAGAGAGAGTCTGTCAGTGAGAGAGAGAGTCTGTCAGTGAGAGTGAGTCTGTGAGAGTGAGTCTGTGAGACTGAGCCTGTGAGAGTGAGCCTGTGAGAGTGTGCCTGTGAGCGGGAGCCTGTGAGAGGGAGCCTGTGAGAGGGAGGGAGAGAGAGAGTGTCTGTGAGAGTGTGAGAGTGTCTGTGAGAGTCTGTGAGAGAGTGTCTGTGAGAGTCTGTGAGAGAGTGTCTGTGAGAGCATAAGATCTAATAATGCTTGGCAAAGTGGCCATAAGGGGGGGACCATGGCCGTGTTTGCCTAACACAGAAGGTGGCCTATCTCCCGCCCCCGAGAATCTCCCAACGGTTACTTAATTGCTAAACTCGCTGAAATAGCAGGAGTGTTATTGACTCCCAGAACCTCTTCACATTTGCTGACTATCGCTTCAATTCTAGTAAGAACACAATTACTGGCTGCATCAAATACTTTCTTAGCCTTTTTCTCTTTCTTACTCGCTACTGTCCCTCCGCCCTCCAGTAACTTCCTTTTCCCCATTTGGAAAATAGTTTGCACAAGTACGAGACAGCCAACTTTGACTTTTAGAGTCCGACTTTCCTCGGCTGGGACGAGCTCTAAGTTATAGTGTCCCTATACACGACCAACAGGGCCCAGCTGGTGGATGCAAAAAAGTACCTTGAGTCCTTGTGTCCCATAGCCCAGATGAAAGAGAGGGGGCCCTGCCCTGCCTCTTCCTGGCGATGATAGACTAGGGCGGGCCTGCCCTTGGCCCGGGCTTTGCCCGGCGTGCCCCCACGCTTGTCCCGCGGAGCGGGAGGCGCAAGTTGTTTTTAAGTGCTGCCAGTGGTGAGGGAGGGGATAAAGCACACGCTAGCTGCCCCGCTGTCTCCTGGGGCCAGTAGTCCACAGAAGATGCCCCCTGCAAGCTCCACGAAGCATTTCCCGCGGAGCGGGAGGTGCAAGTTGTTTTTAAGTGTCGCCGGTGGTGAGGGAGGGGCTAGAGCACACGCTAGCTACCCCGCTGTCTCCTGGGCCAGTAGTCCACGGAAGGTGCCCCCAGGAAGCTCCATGAAGCATCTCCCACAGGAGGCGCAAGTTATTTTTAAGTGCTGCCAGTGGTGAGGGAGCGGCTAGAGCACACGCTAGCTGCCCCGCTGTCTCCTGGGGCCAGTAGTCCATGGAAGATGCCCCCTGCAAGCTCCACGAAGAATCTCCAGCAGAGCGGGAGGCGTGAGTTGTTTTTAAGTGCTGGCAGTGGTGAGGGAGGGGATAAAGCACACGCTAGCTGCCCCGCTGTCTCCTGGGGCCAGTAGTCCACAGAAGATGCCCCCTGCAAGCTCCACGAAGCATTTCCCGCGGAGCGGGAGGTGCAAGTTGTTTTTAAGTGTCGCCGGTGGTGAGGGAGGGGCTAGAGCACACGCTAGCTACCCCGCTGTCTCCTGGGCCAGTAGTCCACGGAAGGTGCCCCCAGGAAGCTCCATGAAGCATCTCCCACAGGAGGCGCAAGTTATTTTTAAGTGCTGCCAGTGGTGAGGGAGCGGCTAGAGCACACGCTAGCTGCCCCGCTGTCTCCTGGGCCAGTAATCCATGGAAGATGCCCCCTGCAAGCTCCATGAAGCGTCTCCCGCGGGAGGCGGAGCTATTTTTAAGTGCTGCCAGTGGTGAGGGAGCGGCTAGAGAACACGCTAGCTGCCCCGCTGTCTCCTGGGTCCAGTAGTCCATGGAAGATAACCCCTGCAAGCTCCACGAAGAATCTCCAGCAGAGCGGGAGGTGCGAGTTGCCGGTGGTGAGGGAGGGGCTAGAGCAAACGCTAGCTGCCCCGCTGTCAACTGGGGCCAGTAGTCCAAGGAAGATGCCTCCTGCAAGCTCCACGAAGCGTTTCCTGCGGAGCGGGAGGCGCGAGTTGTTTTTAAGTGCTGCCGGTGGTGAGGAAGGGGCTAGAGCACACGCTAGCTGCCCTGCTGTCTCCTGGGGCCAGTAGTCCACGGAAGATGCCCCCTGAAAGCTCCACAAAGCGTCTCACGCGGAGCTGGAGGCGCAAGTTGTTTTTAAGTGCTGCCGGTGGTGAGGGAGGTGCTAGAGCACACGCTAGCTGCCCCGCTGTCTCCTAGGGCCAGTAGTCCACAGAAGATGCCCCCTTCAAGCTCCACAAAGCGTCTCCTGCGGAGCGGGAGGCGCAAGTTGTTTTTAAGTGCTGCCGGTGGTGAGGGAGGTGCTAGAGCACACGCTAGCTGCCCCGCTGTCTCCTGGGGCCAGAGGTCCACGGAAGATGCCCCCTGCAAGCTCCACGAAGCGTCTCCAGACAGTTAACTGAAGTGCCGCTCGGAAAAAGACAGGTCGCCGGGCTCACTCACCCTAATTTTAAAAGACTCTATTTCAGAAAACAAAAGAGGTCCTTCCCCAGGGATGGGCCAGGTGCTGCGGCTGTTCGGTAAACCCCAGCGACAGAAAACAAGCTTGGCCAAGGCCAAGTCATTTTTCGCAGTGCCGCTTGGCTACACGCTACCGAAACAGGCGTGATCTAGATAGACGCCATAAAGAGGAAATCCAGCTGCGCTGCACAATTTTTATTCATGAACGTACAAGTGGCTGCGAGAGTCGAAATGTTCACTCCTATCTAAGAGTTGTGAGGGAAGAGACCGCGGTAGTGATGGAAAGCATTCTTGCGCCTTTTATTTCTTCAAATATTGCAGGAAAGCATGTTGTGCCTGCACTAGGAGAAACGGATTAAAGAAAAAAGTGCTTACAGATTAATAACAAGCATTTGAAATGCAATAGGTCTCGCATTTGTGCGAGTTGGAGTTATTGACGTTGTAAATGTAAAAGCAGTTTTCAATTTTTTTGTTGAAAGTATAGTTTTAGGTGTTTGTTTTTGTAATTGTTTTTTTAAAATGTATTTTGTAAATGATAGTGTATCTTTTAAAATTCGCGACATGCGATAGTTGGCATGCATACAGTGTAAATGTTGGCTAACATGGCAATATATTCCAAATGACCGATTGTTGATCTGAAATAATCTGAGGCAGATATGAATTCAGAACTTTTTGCATTTATGTGCTTTTATGTTACGGTTTGTTTATATTTTAGAATGGAAAACTTTGGCACATTGTTAATCCTGTAAAACAAAGCTATCACTAGTGTTTCCTTTTTTCCCCCTCAAGAAGAAACTGAAGCATTGGTTACAAGTGTTACAATGTCACCAGTTATTTTCCAGTTAAGAGATGTTATCAGGTTTCCTAAAAGTGACTGAGGCTTGGTAATCGATAGCTTGTTAACAGTGTGAAGTGCTGTGAATTAACATATGTTAAAGTGACACCAATAGTAAATTAGTGACTGAGACATTCAAAAGAAGGAGCAATGTGCTTAAAACAGTAGCTGTGTTACATCCTACTATCAGACGTGATTGTCAGTGATGTAAATGTGGTGGGTGAAGCAGTATTATGAGTGATGTGAAGGACCAATGATCTGCTAAAACGTGCAGCTATTTGTCTGTTTTAAATATGAAGTGGGAAGCAGTTATAGGCAGGGTGGAATACCACACAGAGTAATTTCTATTAGGTCTTCAGATATAAGCTGTGAATGAGCAGAAGTGTATGTAGATGCGCTTTTCCAAGGTTACCCAGAGAAAGTGAGTTCTCTGTAAACAAGGTGCTCAAGCCCTCAGTGTTATGATCATCACACAACATTTTCTTTTCCCGCCAAAGTAGAGTGTAGAGGGGATCCCATTGTCCATCTGGCCATGCTTGTGCACCTCTGCAAATGTTTACATTTATTATATATATTTTTAGGTCCCGCCTTGGCAGCAAATGCGCTGCATACGCAGTCTCAGGGAGACATATAGTAATTTGTATGTTGGGTGAAATTTCATTCTATTTGTTTTCCTGCTTGCTATTGTCTTAGGTGTGGTAGTGTTGTTGTAATGTTGTTTTTGGTTGGCTGTTGGTGATTTTCTAACTTCCGTGAAGTCCCGATACAGCAGTGCCTAACTACAGTGTTCTTTCACTTTGTTTGCACTTTTTTTTGTTATCTGGTTAGCACGCTGTAGCATGCCTTTGTAATTGGAAATCTTAATGCAAGCTGGCTATTTACTTTCATTTTATTAACGAGCGAGGTTGTAGGCTGTGTTTGTTATTGCCGTCTTTTAAGCATGTTGGCTGTGAACTGTTATCTCTGTCCCGGCATGAACTGTTATCTCTGTCCCGGCATTTTTGTTTGTTATTGCCATCTTTTGAGCAGGCTGACTCTGAACTGTTATCTCTGCCCCCTTTTTTTTTTTACAACATTGTAACTCTGCCCTGGCATTTTGTTAGTTGTCGCCTAAGCCATTGCATTGGCAATGCTTGGTGAGATATTAAGTAGGGGCTTTAAAAAATGCTTCCAAAGGCTTTTCAAGGTGGATTGCCTACAGTGCATGTGTGCGGGTGCGACATAAAGCACACCATTTGGCAGCCTGTGAGCCTCTCTCCGCACTCATGCTGGTTTACACTTCAAAGGTATACGCTCCCCCGCCCCCCTCCACGCATTGCCAGAGCTTGTTGTTTACAGACAACACCCCAGCTGCTTTTGACCCGAGGCAACTCAGAGAGTTGTACTCAGTTCCTGACCTGCTTGCCGCCATGTTTTTTGTTTACCAACCATGTCCTTTTCCGTGCTCTGTTTTACTCCCCCCTGCTTCAGCCATGTCCTGCACCCTCACTCGTGTTCCTGAAGGCACTGTAGTGATTTACATGAGCACCATGTACATTATACTGACACTTAGACACACTGCGCACTCACACACTGTGCACTCACACACTGCCCACTCACACACTGTGCCCTCACACTACTTTAGGCCACACACACTGCGCACTCACACACTGCGCACTCACATACTGCGGACTCACACACTGCACACACACACTGTGCCCTCACACTACTTTAGGCCGCACACACTGCGCACTCACACACTGCGCACTCACACTGCTTTAGGCCACGCACACTGAGCCCACACACTACTTTGGGCCACAAACACTGCTCCCTCACACTAATTTAGTCCACACACACTGCACCCTGACACTACTTTAGGCCACACACACTGTGCCCTCACACTACTTTAGGCCACACACACTGCGCCCGCACACTACTTTAGGCCTCACACACTGCGCCCTCACACTACTTTAGGCCACACACACTGTGCCCTCACACACTGTACCCTCACACACTCTGCACCCTCACACACACTGCACCCTCACACACACTGCACCCTCACACACTGCACCCTCATACACTGCACCCCTGTCCCCATCTGAAGGCACAGGAGTAATTTACATGAGCACCATTCTAATTATACTGACACCTAGACACACTGCACACTCACACACTGCACACTCACACACTGCACACTCACCCACTGTGCACTCACAGACTGTGCCCTCACACTACATTAGGCCACACACACTGCGCAATCACAAATTGCGCACTCACACACTGCACACTCACACACTGCGCACTCACACTACTTTGGGCACGACACACTGAGCCCACACACTACTTTAGGCAACACACACTGCACTCAATGCAACATACACTCCAAATAACACAGTGACACATAATCACACACCACATAATTACGCTCTACTGAATGCAAAACACACTCCACACAATACCACTCAGTGCCTTTAAGAACTGGGGTCACCAGTTCCCCGGGGGTAGCCTGGCACGAGCAGGTAGACACCCGAAAGCTCAGGTGTTAAGTGACTACACAGCACACACATCCACTGAGACAATAAATGCACACAATAACGGGGACCACACCACTGAGTTGTGATTTAAAACAATATGCTTTTATCTGGAATGAAATGAAGGGTAGTCAATCATTCACTTTCTTCCCCTAATAAAACATTTCATCAGGGGTCCAATTCAATATTCACTGTAGCTTATCACCAGGAACATTCCATGAAGCCCGCCCCTGCAAGGAAGTCATTGAAGCGACATTCAAGTATTTTTCAGGTAGAGCCATCAAAAATCACAATAGCGGGAACTCATTTCCTTAAAGATCAGGCAACATCACACTAGGCAGGAATAACACTACTTATGCCAGAATAAAACGTTTCCTTAAGCAGGAATAAGCATTTCACTAATCTCATTCACCGGGGATTTACCTTCACTCTTCAGCCCTTCCCAGGCCTTTGCGGCGGTAATTCAGAAGGGGAGGGCTATCGTTCCTCTCAGAGAGCCCTCCGGTGACTGGCCCACTGACTCGCTCTCTCCAGGCCGGGGAAAATATCTAGGGGCCCGCGCTGCTGAAATGCCGGTCCCGGGCCTCCCGTAGTCTCCTCCGGCCTCGGTACCAGTCTGGCATGTCAGGGAAGGGGTGCGGTGATTTGGGCCAATGGCTGGGCCGCAATAGCATGTGCCGAGCCCCAGAGCCAATCCGAGGCTCGCTTGCCAGGGGCTCGGCCACGCGGCCAATCAATGCGCGGCGGGGGCGTGGCCTAGTGACGCGGCCGTCGGCCCCCGTCCCGTGATGGTGGTTCCCGGCCTTGTCGGGCCTAGTGAGGCCTAGTGCGGCCTACCGGTGGTTCACAATGTGGTGGCCCCCTCCTGGTTCTGAGGGCCGCCGAGGGGGCAAGGAGGCCGGTGCAGGCTCCGCTAAAGGGCGGCACGTCGCGACGATGTCGCGGAGGCCCCATGGACTCCCGGGCCGCAGAGGTGAGATCTCCCCGGCAGCGCTCCCCGGCACAACACTTTGGGGGGCCCTCAGCTGGCAGGCAGGAGGGCGCTTGATACGTATAGCGCCTCGGGGGCACAACCGTCTACAGTTCGAGCGCGAGGAAGGGAGCGCTCAGCAATCACCAGGAGGCAGGGATCCAGCGCTCTCCAGGCACAGAGGGGAGCGCTGGAGGGGGCACAGTTCGATCTAGCAGGATAAGCAGTTCAGGAGGCTAGCGCTAAGTAGGGGAAGCGCTTAGCAGGCAGTCCAGGCAGTGAGGCATGGGAGCAAGGCAGGACAGTGCAGGCCCAGATGAAGACAGAGGGACACAAAAGTGGCACAGCACAGTACCTGGCGGATCCCCAGTAGTCCTGGTAACACAAGAAAGTAGTCTTCTCGGCGCTTGGTTGTTCTGGTGCCCTTAGGAGGTGGTTCTTGGTTGCTGGAAGAGAGGGGAGGTGCTTGAGTTGAAGGCTGGTCAAGTTCCCTCAGAAGGTCACTGAAGATGGTCCCTGGGTTCCCCTCCTGCCGGGCCAGATCAGTGAGCTAGTTCAGGGTTCCTCACTCTACTTGGAAGGCAGCACCTAAGCCCTGTCACTCCCAGTGGCATAGGCCCCTGACTAGGCCCTACCGCCTAAATCTCCTGCGTGGGTCCCCCAGGTCACTGATACCCCAACTGACTAAAAAGTTTCCCTCCCTTTCTTAAATATGCCCAGGTCAGGTGACCACTCTCTAATGCGGCAAAAATATGCTCCGCCTCGATTCTGGAAGGTTCCAGGAGCTTCCCCACTCTATCTATGGGCAGGCGATGGAAGGCTAGCATTGCAACAATGTTAGGGGTCCCAGCCAGCTCCTGGCAACTAGGATGCTACTTGAAAAAGACCACGCTGCAGTAGCAGGGGCCAGTGGCAGCCATGTTTGAAGTAGAGAGCACCTGCACCTTAGCATTGATTGGCAATTGGAAGGTGCCCGGAGACCTAAGGCCAGCAAAAAGAAGGTGGGAAAAATAAGGCAAGGGCGAAAAACAGGAAAGACCACCCTAGGGCTGACAGGTCTAACAGTGGCACATAATTATATGCTGAATATTTACACTGCGCTCAATGCAACATACACTCCAAATACCACTCGGTGCCACATAATTACAAAACACATAATTACACTCTACTGAATGCAACACACACTCCACAAAATACCATTCAGTGTCACATAATTATATGCTACATATTTACAATGCAACATACACTCCAAACAATACCACTCAGTGCCACATAATTACACAACACATAATTACGCTGCACTCAATGCAACATACACTCCTCATAAGACAACTCAGTTCCACATAATTATATGCAACATAATTACACTGCGCTGAACGCAACATACACTGTAAATACCACGCAGTGCCACAAAATTACATGCCACATAATTACACTGCACTCAATGCAACATACACTCTAAATACCACTCAGTGCCACATAATTATATGAAATATATTTTTACTGCGCTGAAGGCAACATACACTCCGAATACCACTCAGTGCCACATAATAACATGCCACATAATTACACTGCACTCAATGCAACATACACTCCAACTACCACTCAGTGCCACATAATTAGACGCCACATGATTACACTGCACTCAATGCACCATGCACTCCAAATACCACTCAGTGCCGCATATTTACATGCCACATAATTACACTCCACTAAATACAACATACACTCCAAATACCACTCAGTGCCACATTGTTACACGCCATATAATTACACTGCACTCAATGCAACATTCACTCCAAATACCACTCAGTGCCACATAATTACACGTCGCATTATTACACTTCACTCAATGCAACATACACTCCAAATACCACTCAGTGCTACATTGTTACACACCACATAATTACACTGCACTCAAAGCAACATACACTCCAAATACCACTCGTAGCCACATATTTACATGCCACATAATTACACAGCACTCAATGCAACATACACTCCAAATACCACTCAGTGCTACAATGTTACACACCACATAATTACACTGCACTCAATGCAACATACACTCCAAATACCACTCAGTGCCACATAGTTACACGCCACATACTTAAACTGCACTCAATGCCACATGCACTCCAAATACCACTCAGTGCCACATAATCACACACCACACAATTACACTCTACTGAATGCAACACACACTCCACACAATACCACTCAGTGCCACATAATTATATGCTGCATATTTAAACTGCGCTCAATGTAACATACACTCCAAATACCACTCATTGCCACATAATTACACACCACATAATTACACTCTACTGAATGCAACACACACTCCACACAATACCACTCAGTGCCACATAATTAAATAATAATAATAATAATAAAGTAGTTTATAGAGCGCTTGGTGGCGCCATCGCGGCGTGTCCCCGCGCTGATGAAAGGAAGAGCAGCGAGCAGAAGGAGACACCAGCAAAATCGCCACAGAGCTTTATGAATTGTACAAGTGAGTTTTTAGGAGACTCCTGAATTTGATCTCAGATTTTTCCAGTCTGAGGCGAATCGGAAGTTTATTCCAATTTAGAGCAGCTGAGACTCTAAAGGATTTACCCCCAAGTTTGACTCTTTGTGCACGGGGAACCATCAGCTGTCCCGTGCCTACAGAGCGTAGAGCTCTCCTTGGCTCGTATCTTTGTATTAGGTCATGGAGATAAGTGGGAGCATTCTGCCATAATATCCGATGACATGTGAGGAGAGCTTTGTACATCACTCTCTTTTTGACTGGCAGCCAGTGTAGAGCCGATAGAGCAGTTTTAGACGCTGCTCTTTTCGGGAGTCTCAGAACTAGACGAGCTGCTGAGTTTTGAAGGACTTGTAAGCGTCTTAGACTTTTTTCTGTGGCACCCAAAAACAGGACATTCCCGTAATCCATACGGGATGTCACGAGTGCCTGTGTCAGGGTACGTCTGGCTTCAAGGGGAAGCAGATCCAAGGTTTGATTGAGTGTTTTTAACACCCCAAAGCACTTCCCCACTCGGCGCCGAATGTGGCCCTCGTAGGATAGGGTGGGGTCAACCCATATCCCCAGATTCTTAGCCTCCTTACAAGGAGAGGGGGTAGGCAAGGTGGCCACCAATTCGCAGTCCAATTCAGGTTAGTGCCACCAACCACCAGCACCTCGGTTTTGAAGCTGTTTAGCTTTAGGCAGTCCGAGTTCATCCACATGGCCAAATCCTGCATATAGGCCTTAAAATTGGATGCCGCAGTTGAAGATGCTTGAGATAGGGAGATTAGCAGTTGGGTGTCATCAGCGTAGGAGACTAACTCCACTCCATACGCTTGCACCACCTCGGCCAAGGGGGCCAAGTAAAGATTAAATAAGGTTGGACTCAGGGCAGAGCCCTGGGGCACCCCCTGTTCCAGTGCTAGCTCTGAGGATCTAAAGGAGCCCCGTTGGACCTGGAAGCTCCGGCCTATGAGAAAAGATTTCAGCCACCCCAGGGCCGGGCCTGTGACACCCGCCCAGTTTAGACACTGTAGCAAGATGTAGTGGGCTACAGTGTCAAACGCCGCACTGAGGTCTAACATCACCAGAGCCATGGTGTGTCCGGCATCTGCCCCTCGTCTGAGGGTCTCAGTCGCTCTCAGAAGGGCAGTCTCAGTCGAGTAACCCGACCGGAAGCCCGATTGAGAGTAGTGAAGGATGTTAGCTGTTTCTAAGTAGGCCATCAGTTGAGAGCTGGCCACTTTCTCAGCCACTTTGGCTAGGTATGGCAATAAGGAGATAGGCCTCAGATTCTCAAGCACTTCATGGCTTACATTGGGTTTCTTCTTTATGGGAAGAACTACTGCTTTCTTCCAGTCATCCGGAAGTGTCTGGGAGGCGAAAGATGTCTGAAGTACATGCCTAATGTAGGGTTCTAGAATTGCCAGGCTCTCTCCCAACACCTTAGGGGGGGCTGGGTCACGAGGGGAGCCTGATTTAACCCCTAAACATATTTTACATAGTACCTCCGGGGAAGGGACCGAAAACTGCTCCATACGGTGTGCCGTATTTCTTACACCTGTCCATTCTACAAAATCTAACCCGTTTGCAGGCTTATTTGAGAAGGAGGCGTAAATTTCCCTGACTTTTCCTGCGTAGTATTCAGCTACTCTGTTGCATTCTGCTACCGAGTCATTAGCTGGAGTGTTAGAGCTCGCTACCAGGGAAATCTCTTTAAAAATCTTAAAGAGTTCTTTCGAGGAGTTTTCAGCCTCCACGATGGGATTTTTATAATGGGTGGCTTTAGCTCCCCGCACCATAGCTTGGTACTTCCTTTGTGCCTCCCTATAGGCTAACATTGATTGAGGGCAAAAGTCTACCCGCCACCTGCGCTCGAATCTTTTGCATTCCGATTTAACAGTTTGCAGAGCGGGCATAAACCACAGGGCTGACTTTTTGCCTCTCATTGCAGCCTTAGATGAATACAACGGGGCCGTTGCGTTAAGGGCACAAAGAATGCGTTCCTGAAGCCTGAAGTTCGCGCTATCGCTATCACCACCCCCCGGTGGACCCCCTTCCTGCAGCAGTTTGCTAAAGTTGTCTTGTGAGAAGTGCTTCCATTTGCGACGGGGGTAGCTCTTGTGCTGTCCTCTTAGTGCGTCATTAAGTAAGATGTTTAAACTAAAGGGAACTAGATAGTGATCTGACCAGGGGACAGGAAGGGGAGCGTCCGCTACCACTCCGTCCCAACTAGCAAACACTGGATCCAGTAAGTGGCCGTACCTATGGGTCGGGGTAAGATTTTTCAGTTCCAGTTGTACTGCCTGCAACTCTAGTCTTAGATCTATGGCCTCCTTTACTCGTTCATCCTCGAGATGAATATTGAGGTCTCCTACCGCCAAAGGTCTGCTCCTCCGCATAGCTAAATGAGCGACGCCCTCCAACAGACTTGTTGTAAACTCTTTAAGGCTCCCTGGGGTTCTATAAACAAGGATACCAGAGACAGAGTTTTGAGGTCCAAGTTTCAAGTTAAAATATCCTGCCTCGCAACTTTCAATTTTTAGTGGTTCTAGAGTGCATTCCAGTGGGGCCTTAGTAACTATAGCAATCCCCTCTCCCCTCCCCCCTGACCTGTCTATTCTGGCAAAATTATAATTTGGCAGGATGGCTTCTATGATGATCGGGTCAGAGTGGTCTCCTAACCAAGTTTCCGTGAGGAAGAGCTCCTGTTGTAAGTCCCGCTTGCCGGTTCTCTCCTTCCCTTAAAAGATCACTGTGGGCAATCCCGGAGTGTCAGTGCCTCCATAGAGTGCCGACATGTCTCTTGCATGGGTGGGCATAGGTCTAACAGCTCCTGTCTCCCATAGTAGATTGACGTCCGTACGGTTTGAGCAGGGGTCGTGGTCCCTGGGCCCGTCCGGCCGCGGACGGGCGCAGACGGGATTGACTTTGGCGCGACTTCGGCGCGCTTCCGTCGCGCCCGCTGCATGCACCCGCTGCGCGGACGCTGTCCCATACACATATGGGAAGGGGAGGGAAGGGGCAACTAGAGCGCTGACCTCACTGCTCTGTGCCCGGAATTGTTGGGCTCCTCCTCACCCTCCGCATCAAACGCCCAGAATGGACGCGGCGGACCGGGGCAGGAGTGCAGTAGGTGAGTGACCTCCCCCGAACTTTTATTCAGCCCAGAAGTGAGATGCACACACAATTTAAAATTATTACCAGCTCAAGTGCAGTGTGAGTCGTTGAGCCTGCCCACATTAATCGCTCACACCATGTGTTTTTTAAAAAGCAGTACAATCGCTTTACAATTAAAATAAACGCTCTCAATTAGCGCCCACAGTGCAAAGCACGTAGCTCACAAGCGAAGGGAGTCTGCCTCTGCCACCGGTTTCCTCCTTTCCACAATGTGGCCGCGTTCCTCCCCTCTTTTTATGTAGGTAGTATACAGCGCAACTTGAGCGCTGACCTCACTGCTCTGTGCCCGGAATTATATACTACATAATTACAATGCAAAATACACTCCAAACAATACCACTCAGTGCCACATAATTACACGCCACACTAATACACTCTACTGAATACAACATACACTCCTCATAATACCACTCAGTGCCACATAATTATATGCAACATAATTACACTGCGCTCAATGCAACATACACTGTAAATACCACTCAGTGCCACATAATTACACGCCACATAATTACGCTGCACTCAATGCAACATACACTCCAAATACCAGTTAGTGGAACATAATTACATGCCACATAATTACTCTACTGAATGGAACACACACTCCACACAATACCACTCCATGCCACATAATTATATGCTACATAATTGCAGTGAACTCAATGCCACATACACTCCAAACAATACAACTCAGTTCTACATTTTCCACGCCATACAATTACACTCTACTGTATACAACATACACTGCACACAATACCATTCAGTGCCACATAATTATATGCTACATACTTACACTGCAATCAAAGCAACATACACTCCAAATACCACTCAGTGCCACATAATTACACTCCACACAATTACACTCTACTGAATACAACATATACTCCTCATAATACCACCAAGGGCCACATAATTATATGCTACATAATAACACTGCACTCACGCAACATACACTCCAAATACCACTCAGTGCCAGATAATTACAAGCCACATAATGACACTGCACTCACTGCAACATACACCCCAAATACCACTCAGTGCCACATAATTACAAGCCACATAATTACACTGCACTCAATGCAACATACACTCCTAATTCCACTCAGTGCCACATAATTACACACCACATAATTACACTCTACTGAATGCAACACACACTCCACACAATACCACTCAGTGCCACATAATTATGTGCTACATAATTACACTGCACTAAATGCAACATACACTCCAAACAATACCACTCAGTGCCACATAATTATATGCCTCATAATTACACTGCGCTCCACTCAACATACACTCCAAATACCACTCAGTCCCACATAATTACACGCCACATAATTACACTCCACTCAATGCAACATACACTCCAAATACCACTCAGTGCCACATAGTTGCACCCACATAATTACACAGCACTCATTTCAATGTACACTCCAAATACCACTCAGTGCCACATAATTACAGAGCACTCAATGCAACATACACTCCAAATACCACTCAGTGCCACATAATTACACGCCTCATAATTACACTGCACTCCAAGCAACATACACTCCAAATACCACTCAGTGCACATAATTACACGCCACATAATTACACTGCACCACTTGCAACATACACTCCAAATACCACTCAGTGCCACATACTTACACACCACATAATTACACTGCACTCAATGCAACATACACTTCAAATACCACTCAGTGCCACATACGTACACACCACACAATTAAACTCTACTTAATACAACATACACTCCTCATACTACCACTCAGTGCCACATAATTATATGCTAATTACACTGCGCTCAACTCAACATGCACTCCAAATAGCACTCAAGGCCACATAATTACACTGCACGCAATGCAACATACAGTCCAAATGCCACATAATTACACGCCACATAATTACACAGCACTACATGCAACATACACTCCAAATACCATTCAGTGCCACATAGTCACACACCACATATTTACACTGCATTCAATGCAATATACACTCCAAATACCACTCAGTGCCACATAATTACATGCCACGTAAGTGCACTGCACTCAATGCAACATGTACTCCAAAAACCACTCAGTGCCACATGCACACGCCACATTATTACACTGCACTCAATGCAACAAACACTCCAAATACCACTCAGTGCACATAATTACACGCCACATAATTAAACTGCACTCAATGCAACATACACTCCATATACCACTCAGTGTCACATAATTACACGCCACAATATTACACTGCACTCAATGCAACAAACACTCCAAATACCACTCAGTGCCACATAATTACACGCCACATAATTAAACTGCACTCAATGCAACATACACTCCAAATACCACTCAGTGCCACATAATTACACGCCACATAATTACACTGCTCTCAACGCAACATACACTCCAAAAGCTATTAATTTCTCTATTTTCAAAACCAATACATAAATAACAAATTTGTAATTTACAATACCAATAGCTCAAACTTTCCTTATGTGAGACCTATTGCATTGCAAATGCTTGTTTTTATTGTGTGTTCATACTTGCCTCACTAAGAGGCTGCTGGAGACAAAATCTGCTCCAAGTGTGCGAGTAAGGTCCTGAAATTTAAAATGATACTGAAGGGGAAACTTTAAGCAGTGCTTAATTTGGAAAAGAAAATGTGTGCATGCTGTATATATGATAAATAATTATTAGCACTACACTTTTCTTAGGACTTTAAGTAGGCCTGTTTCAAGCAGGTCGTGAAGCCTGTGCACTGAGCTCTCTGTTTGTACCGCTGTTGTAGTGAAAAAATTAATGTTACTTTTGCAACATTTTATGGTATGACAATTTCTTTGATATTTGGACCATTTTATAGAGCTCATTAAGCCCTAAAGTATTTTACCTTTTTTACTTAGCCACTAGTTACATTTTAGAAACATAATGTTTACGTTTTTTTACGAGCTAGGCTATGACTCTAACCTGCTTGTGTGCACTAATAGGATTCACAAAATGCCAGTTAGGCGGTATACTATTGTGAACATTAATCATTAGCCTGCCCTTGTTTCATTTCTAAAGTGTAGATTTTCACTTTGAAACATCACACTATAGCAGACTTTCTGTATGCTTTTAGCCCTTGTTTCCTTTTTAAAATGTAGATTTTCACTCCCAAACATCACACTATAGCAGACTTTTTGTTTGCTTTTAGCCCCCCATACCCACGTTTTCATACAGAACACTTTAGCCTTTTATACGCATAGGAAATAATTAGTAAGTTAACTTGAGGTACACTATACATAAAATATAAACTACACATCTAAATATATAAAAATATGCACATATATACACATACATATACACCACATTTAGAACCACATTTACTTTCACATACAATACAGCGAGACCTATTGTATTTTCAATGTTTGTTCTTATTATTCTTTATATGCTATGTTGGACGCTTGGAAGGGCAGCGCCTTGACAAAAGCTGTATAAAATCATATGTGAAGAATCAATGTGGACTAGCCCACTGTGTGTTAAAAATATCTTCTAGGTCACTTGTGATTGCGGCCTTTTGGCTGGACCCAATAGGTCTTGTTAATAAACCCCTCACACACCAACCTGGTTGGTGTCATGCTTCATCATCGGGGTCCAACCAGGCAGCCGAGTGGTGCCTGGTTGTGCTTTAACGCCTGACTACAGCGGAGCAGGTGTCGTGCAACAGTGTGATGTAGATGAAGGTGAATCTTTAAAAATACCTCTGGGAATCCTTACCTACTGTTTTATTCTTGGCGTGGCTACATTTGTCCTTGCTTGTGCACCTCTGCAAGTGTTTACGTTTTTTATATATTTTTATTTTTGTTATCTTTTTACACACTGCTTTGTAGGCTTGGAAGGCCAGCCCATCCATGTAGCAAAAGAAATAAAAAAGGTCACGCAGTGAGCTGAATGTTTGCCAATTAAAAAATGAACTGTTGTACATCAGGAATTCAATTACTGGTGGAAGTTTGACTTTTTTAGAAAATCATGCTGCTAAAAACAAAAATAGTTCAGAGGGGGAGATATTGTATGCTGTTGTTGATGTATTGTGAAATAGCATATAATTCCTTATTGTTTGTGTATTTTTTGTTAGAATGTTACAAATGGGGAAGGAAAAGAATTTACTAGATGTCAATAAATGTTGGCTATAAAGTGTTCTCTAAATTCTTTGAAGCATGGAGAGTACTTGGCACAGATGTTTTAAGTCCTAAGCATTTGTGGAGCAGAACAAAGACGTAAACAATCATTAAAGGAAGAGCGGAAGGTTTTTCCAAAGAAACAGATCTTATCATATAGTTTATCAGTTCTCAAAGAGTAGACTGGTGGTTGTGCTTCAACTGAGATAAGTGGGCTAAAGCAACATATGTTAGGTTAAGCCAGACACATTGGCTAAAGAAAGGACCAGTGGCCTAGCTGCTTGTGGGTGGACTGCCACACAACAAAATAATAACGTAGCCGTGCGGGGTGCCTCGAGAAGAATTAAGCTCACGTTAAATATGTGCACACAGGGAGATGTGTGAAAATACACTCATGTAACTAACAGTGTAAGAGGTTAGGTAAGGACACAATTACACAATCCTTGTAATGCATCAGGAAAAGCACTTGTTCAATGCATGTTTGACTAGAAATGAAGCAAAATGCAAGATGAAATAACCACAGTTTTGCTGTGAGTGCCGCCACTAGCGCATAATAAATATGTGCAGGAAGGGTAATGTTAGAAAATGAGAATGCAAATATTAAAAGTCAGTGCATGATGGTAACAGAAAATTTGTGCCAGATTTAAATTTATGCAGGCATGGAAATATTAGCAAATGTGTGTGTAAACATAGATATTGTAAAAAGTTAGCTACAGGCTCTCTTTTGCAATCCTTCCAACACATCTTTAAATGCACAGTTTTGATGCATGCAGTCTGGGAAATCGTGAAAAAATGCGCAATAAAATACTAACAATTTTGCAGCGCGCACTGCAACAAGACCAATTTAGAACCAGTGACTTACGCAAATGCTAGAAAATATTCGTGTAAATCTCAAAATGGCAATACGTTATTTAAAGATACTTTTAAACAATCCTTTATAAGCCCCTTTTCAATACGTGTAACCCGGGAAAGTGTAAAAAAATGTGCGATAAATACAACAATTTTGCTATGTGTACTGCCACAAGAACAATTCAGCATGGCAGGCAGGTATATGTTCAACTAGAAACATTGAGATATCGGTCCTCGCCTTTTGGTGAAGTGTTTGACTGTCTTTACCTGTGGCACCATCTGACATTTACATGGACAAGGTGCAGAGGCGCAACTAGAGTGAAATTTCAGGGGGGGGGGCTACTAAAATTCTTCCAGCAATTGGCAGACTGAAGATGCAGGGGCTCAAGTTGCTCAAGACTGGATCAAAGCATGCTATACTATGAGTAACATGCTAAAAGAAAAATCCTAATGGTCTTCACATGCCCAAGTGCTTCAACACCTTGTCAGGGGTAGTAAATATTAAATAAATACAATTTACATGTAGCTTTCCCAAACTATAATACGGTGTCCCTTCGCCCTGCTCTTTTCAAAGAAAAGAGGAAGCTGCAAAGCACAGAACACTGTCTCTTTCAGCTCACAAAAGAATACAACTGCTCTACCCACTATCCCATTACTGTCCCGCCAAGCAGCATGATTGGATTTCGCTAGGTTTGTGATTAGCATCCCCAGGAACCTCCAACCGGTTAATACCGTTTTAGGGGGGCTTGCTCAGAGCCACGCGTGCTACATCCTGTGCCTCGCGCCCTCTTGTTGGAATCGGCATGGAGGGGTTTGTGAGGCAACGTAAGGTGACCCAAATATATCAGGATCCCAGACCCTGACCTAAAAATAGTAGGATCTTATTCTTTGGCACTGCTGGGTATACCTGAAATTATGCTGACGTTCTATTTCAAAACTTCATTCTTCAGATTTCCAGTCGTTGTTCTAACACGTATATTTGATGCTTGTTAGAACTGGCACCATTGGCGTGGGTCTCCCTTCCATTTTTAATGTTGCCTCATGTGTTTTTGCTAGTGCTAGATACTTTGGGAACTGTGCCACTGCTATCCATTGCCACAGTGCAAGTGATCCCTACTGTAAATGGATGTATTGATTAGTGGTTCCATGATTGGATGTTTGGTTTACTTGTCAGACCCTAGTACAGTGCACTGGATGCGCCCATGGTGTGTAATTCCAAATGCTGCTAGTGGGCTTGAAGCACTGGTTGTGCCACCCACAGAAGCGGCCTTGTAAAACGTGTCTAAGGTCTGCCATTGCAGAGCCTGCGTGCAGTCTGGTACTGTCATGCTGACTGGGCAAGTGCACCCACTTGCCAGTCCCTAAACCTTCCATTTTCTTCATATTAGTCACCCCTATGGTAGGCAGGGTGCATTGTAAGCATAAGGTAGGACAAGCCCTGATGTGTTGGGCATGTCCTAATAGTGAATTAGAGCCATTTTCGTGTTTCACTATTGCAAGGCTACCTGTTCTCAATAGGCCAGAATGGACTGTTAGAATTGTTACACTTTATAGTCCTAACAGGCTCAGAGAACATGGTACAAATTTGAGTTTAGTATGCCTGGACTCAGAACAAAAAAATACATATTTTAGTGAAGTTTATTTTAATATTCTGTGTTTCCAAATACCTCTTTTAGAAAGTAGGTATTTGCTTGTCTAACCATTTGAGCCTGCCTTCAAAACACATACAAAGAGAGAGTCAGTCATTCATGCATCTATGTGTTAAGTAATACCCCCACCAAACCATACAAACACTCATACTGATACTAACAAAAACATCTAATAACCCATATACATACACATGTAGCTACTCACCAACCCATGCAACCACTTAAACACAAAGTGAAACACTAATACATATATTTAAATATTTAAACATTACTCTCTAATATATGTATTCACTAAGATACACTTAATAAACCAGTTAACCAATCAATTTTTTTTTAAAACATCCAAGTAATCACTTATTTAAACATTTATTCTTCCATCAACTTTTACATATACATATATAACACATATTTTTTTTTTTTAAAGACACACATTCACTGGATAGTGTCATCAGTGATGTCATGACTGATGTCACTGACCATGTCATGAGTGATGTAATATGTGACGTCATCAGCAGTGCATTGCACGCGCAAGTTATAGTGAGTCCAACTAACTATAACGTGGGAATTTCATTGGTTTTATGCAAGTAACATTTCCAGCTAACTATAACTGGTGTCAAACCTATGGTTTTTTCAGTGAATTTCATAGGTTTTGTAAATGCTATTTCCTAACTATAACGTGCGTAAAACCTATGGTTTTTTCAGTGAATTTCATAGGTTTTTTAAATGCTACTTCCTAACTATAACGTGTTTAAAACCTATGTTTTTTTCAGTGAATATATATATATATATATATATATAAATATAAAATTTCTATGGCAAAATGAAACCCCTCATTTTGTTCCTTTTCAAATTAAATGTATTAAGTGTTACCACTTTATTCCAATCAAGATGACTTCAGGTGTGCCATACTTTTGTCATAAGTAAGACTGTCAGCGTTCTAGTTGTTCTTTAGAACACTCTGAGACATTTTGTCATTGGGCTATAGTTGGGCTACATCTGGCTGATATTTGGGCTACATTTGGGCTCTTTTGTCTCTGGTGGCCATCTTGGGAGACTGCATATCAGAATTTTTTTAATGAAATATAAGAGGATTTGAGAAGTCACTCAAAATGTGCCCTAATTTTTCTTTCTTCAGCACTAATCATAATTTCTATGGCAAAATGAACCCCCTCATTTTGTTCCTTTGCAAATTAAATGTTTTAAGTGTTAACACTTTATTCCAATCAAGATGACTTCAGGTGTGCCATACTTTTGTCATAAGTAAGACTGTTAGCGCTCTAGTTGTTCTTTAAAACACTCTGGGACATTCTGTCATTGGGCTGTAGTTGGGCTACATCTGGCTGATATTTGGGCTACATTTGTTTTTTTTTGTCTCTGGTGGCCATCTTTGGGCTAGATTGGGCTACATTGGGCTACATTTGGGCTCTAACATATATATAGCCCAATGTGGCCAATATATATTTTTTCAAAGTTAATTTTCTCAGCAACTACTGAACAGATTTACACCATTCAAAGAAAAGCGTAATCTGCGAGCCGTACTCTACCTTTCTACCAAATTTCTTATAAATCCATTCAGCCGTTCGAGCTGTAGCCGTGTCTAAACGTCCTATGGAAAATAACATGGGGAAAACACGTTTTGGGAACCCCCTTTTATCTCAGCCCCCACTTGACGAATCCCCCCCAAACTTTCAGGGAAGGAGCGGAGCTGAACAGGCCATCTTCTTTGAGAAATTCGCAAAGATTCGTCCACCGGCGCCAAAGTTATTCTCAATAGAATGTTGCGGATTTCCTATGGAAACTAGGTCCTAACTACAGTCATTGGGCTATAGTTGGGCTACATCTGGCTGATATTTGGGCTACATTTGGGCTCTTTTGTCTCTGGTGGCCATCTTGGGAGACTGCATATCAGAATTGTTTTAATGAAATATAAGAGGATTTGAGAAGTCACTCAAAATGTGCCCTAATTTTTCTTTCTTCAGCACTAATCATAATTTCTATGGCAAAATGAACCCCCTCATTTTGTTCCTTTGCAAATTAAATGTTTTAGGTGTTAACACTTTATTCCAATCAAGATGACTTCAGGTGTGCCATACTTTTGTCATAAGTAAGACTGTTAGCGCTCTAGTTGTTCTTTAGAACACTCTGGGACATTCTGTCATTGGGCTATAGTTGGGCTACATCTGGCTGATATTTGGGCTACATTTGTTTTTTTTTGTCTCTGGTGGCCATCTTTAGGCTACATTGGGCTACATTGGGCTACATTTGGGCTCTAACATATATATAGCCCAATGTAGCCCAATATATATTTTTTCAAAGTTAATTTTCTCAGCAACTACTGAACAGATTTACACCATTCAAAGAAAAGTGTAATCTGCGAGCCGGACTCTACCTTTCTACCAAATTTCTTATAAATCCATTCAGCCGTTCGAGCTGTAGCCGTGTCTAAACGTCCTATGGAAAATAACATGGGGAAAACACGTTTTGGGAGCCCCCTTTTATCTCAGCCCCCACTTGACGAATCCCCCCCAAACTTTCAGGGAAGGAGCGGAGCGGAGCAGGCCATCTTCCTTGAGAAATTCGCAAAGATTCGTCTACCGGCGCCAAAGTTATTCTCAATAGAATGTTGCAGATTTCCTATGGAAACTAGGTCCTAACTACTGTCATTGAGCTATAGTTGGGCTACATCTGGCTGATATTTGGGCTACATTTGGGCTCT
Source organism: Lissotriton helveticus (assembly GCF_964261635.1). Classification (NCBI taxonomy): domain Eukaryota; kingdom Metazoa; phylum Chordata; class Amphibia; order Caudata; family Salamandridae; genus Lissotriton; species Lissotriton helveticus. The sequence goes on from NC_136059.1 coordinate 41,959,553, forward strand.
TTTGTCTCTGGTGGCCATCTTGGGAGACTGCATATCAGAATTTTTTTAATGAAATATAAGAGGATTTGAGAAGTCACTCAAAATGTGCCCTAATTTTTCTTTCTTCAGCACTAATCATAATTTCTATGGCAAAATGAACCCCCTCATTTTGTTCCTTTGCAAATTAAATGGTTTAAGTGTTAACACTTTATTCCAATCAAGATGACTTCAGGTGTGCCATACTTTTGTCATAAGTAAGACTGTTAGCGCTCTAGTTGTTCTTTAGAACACTCTCGGACATTCTGTCACTGGGCTATAGTTGGGCTACATCTGGCTGATATTTGGGCTACATTTGTTTTTTTTGTCTCTGATGGCCATCTTGGGGCTACATTGGGCTACATTGGGCTACATTTGGGCTCTAACATATATATAGCCCAATGTAGCCCAATATATATTTTTTCAAAGTTAATTTTCTCAGCAACTACTGAACAGATTTACACCATTCAAAGAAAAAGCGTAATCTGCGAGCCGGACTCTACCTTTCTACCAAATTTCTTATAAATCCATTCAGCCGTTCGAGCTGTAGCCCTGTCTAAACGTCCTATGGAAAATAACATGGGGAAAACACGTTTTGGGACCCCCCCTTTATCTCAGCCCCCACTTGACGAATCCCCCCCAAACTTTCAGGGAAGGAGCGGAGCAGGCCATCTTCTTTGAGAAATTCGCAAAGATTTGTGTACCGGCGCCAAAGTTATTCTCAATAGAATGTTGCGGATTTCCTATGGAAACTAGGTCCTAACTATAACTACCTACTGGCGACCGCCAGTAGGTAATATATATATATATATATATATATCTATATATATATATGCACTGGAAAAAACCATAGGTTTCAGGCCTTATATAGTTAGGAATTAGCTTTTAAAAAAACCTTTGAAATTCACTAAAAAAACTATAAGTTTTAGGGGTGTTATAGTTAGCTGGACATTTCACTCATACAAAACCATTGAAATTGCTCCTATATAGTTAGTTGTACTAACTATATTTCGCGCACCTGCAATCCACTGCTGATGATGTCACATATTACATCATTCATGACATGGTCAGTGACATCACTGATGACATCTCAAATGACATCAATGATGACATCACTGATGACATCATCCAGTGTATGTGGTTTGCTTATTTGCTTATTTAAATATGCATTATATATATATCAATTTGCATTGAAGTATGAGTGGATATATAAAAATAAATATTTGGAATGGAGGACCTTAACAATGTATAGTGTCTCACTAAATACAGTGGATAGTGACTAAATTGTGTGAATATCTGTATCACTTTGTCAGTTGTTGTCTAAACTGGTTCTCCAGTTGGTTACTAGCTATGCGGAAGTCTACATTAGTTATTGATTGGTTAATTGAGTATTTGTATGGGAGAGTGAATGTGTGTGTGGTTCGGTTGAGGGTGTGTGACTGCCCAAAGATGTGTGAATAGTTGATTCAATAGATATATGAAGTTAAAACTACATGTTCTAACAGTTGTTTGGGTGAGTGAATATCTTTATGGGTGTGGTGATGAGCAAATATATTTCTCAATGATACATGTCCAACAAACTAGAAAAATAAAAGGCAGTGTATGTGTCAGTTGTTTTATATAAATATGTATACATAAGATGATTGTGTGAGTGACTGTATGGATAACTGTATACTTGTAATAATGATTTTATAATATACTAAATATGACTTACAATCTAAATGAATAGATGAAGTGGTGTTTATAAAGTGTGTAGCTAAGTAAGTATGTAAGCATGATCCATTGTTTGCATACGTGAGTAGGATAACTTCATATGTGAATAGGTTGTGTGTTGGTGTGTAATGTTGATATAGGTGTATAAGTATTTTTGATAGTGTTCTATTGTTCATTGACAGCATGTATGAGTGAATCTACAGGTAAGTGATTAGATGTGTGTATACCTCTAGGAATCAATGAGTGGGTTTTTAGATACTTGTATTGATGTGTCAATGGATTCAAATATGATACTCTGTATTTTACAAAGAGTGATGAAAGATTTTACTAGTGTATGAAAAGGTGTATGTGATTGTCACGTGGATGATGTCATCAGTGAAGTCATCATTGATGTCATTTGAGATGTCATCACTGATGTCACTGACCATGTCATGAATGATGTAATATGTGACATCAGGGGTGCGCGAAATATAGTTAGTGCAACTAACTATATAGGAGCAATTTCAATGGTTTTGTATGAGTGAAATGTCCAGCTAAATATAACACCCCTAAAACTTATAGTTTTTTGAGTGAATTTCAAAGGTTTTTTAAAAGCTAATTCCTAACTATATAAGGCCTGAAACCTATGGTTTTTTCAGAGAATTTGCAAGGTTTTTAAAATGCTAATTTCCATTACATAAGGCCTGAAACCTATGGGTTTTTCAGTGAATTTGCAAGGTTTTTTAAATGCAAATTCCTAACTATATAAGGCCTGAAACCTATGGTTTTTTCAGTGAATTTGCAAGGTTTTTTAAATGCTAATTCCTAACTATATAAGGCCTGAAAACCTATGGTTTTTTAATTGAATTTGCAAGGTTTTTTAAATGACAATTTTTAAATGTATTAATTTGTTTTTTTATACTGATTTACTACATTTTTGTAGGCAGGTGTTCAGAGGGCACGACCCCTTTTTACAACACTCTGCAGCGCAACCACTGGCGCGTTTGCAGAGGAGGAACTAATTCCCCTTGCATACTGGGGTTCCCTGGGGGGCATCTAGGCCACCAGGAGCCTCCAGTATAAGCCAGGGGGCTGCATTGCAGAGAGGTGTAATGAGGCCACACCCTTTTTTACACTTCTCTGCAACACAGCCCCCAGGCGTGTTTGCAGAGGGGGAACTAATTCCCCTTGCATACTGGGGGTCCCTGGGGGCCAACTTGCCCACCTGGAACCTGCAGTATGCGCCAGGGGGCTGCATTGCAGAGAGGTGAAATGAGGCCACAACCTTTTTTACACCTCTCTGCAGCGCAACCCCTGGCGTGTTTGCAGAGTAGGAACTAATTCCCCTTGTATACTGGGGGTCCCTGGGGGCCAACTAGCCCATCAGGAGCCTCCAGTATGTGCCAAGGGTCTGTATTGCTTTGCCCCGCGATTTGGTCCCCCCGGGGGGTAATTTTTAAAAAAACAGACCAGGTTTAAAAAAAAAAAAAGGTCCTTTTTTGTCCTTGTTGGACCACCTGGGCAGGCCTAGGGTGTCAGGGTGTATCTACCCTGCCCCCTTTTTGTGTTCTTCACATTTGTATTTTTGCTTTCTTTTGCCTTTGTCTATCGAGCACAAGATGGATGTCAACACTTCCTGGTTAGAAGTGTTGACAGCCAATGAGCATGCAGCTTTCTCGGGAAGGCATGCTGATTAGCTGCCACTGTCTGTCAACACTAGCACAAGATGGATGCCAACACTTCGTGGTTAGAAGTGTTGACAGCCAATGAGCATGCACCTTTCTCGGGAAGGCATGCTGATTGGATGGCACTGTCTGTCAACACTCCAAACCAGAAAGTGTTGGCAGCCATCTTGTGCCTCGGTAGAACCAAGGCACAAGAAAGCAGTGAAACAAAGGTGCAAACCACGCAAAGGGAAGCATACTGACACCCTGACATCCTAGGCCTGCTCAGGGGGTCCCACAAGGAATCCCAGGCCCCAAAAAAAGTATATATTTTTTTAAATCGCGGGGTACGCGCACGGTACGCGTACCGTACAGAGTACAGTAATCTTACAGTAAGCTTACTGTAGTCTCCACAGTACGCGTACCCTGCGATTTTTAAAATAAAATAATTTTTTTTGGGCCTGGGGGGTCCTTGTGGGACCCCCTGAGCAGGCCTAGGGGGTCAGGGTGCTTCTACCCTGCCCCCTTTTTGAGTTCTTCACGTTTGTTTTTCTGCTATCCTGTACCTCAGTCTACCGAGGCACAAGATGGCTGCCAACACTTTCTGGTTTGGATTGTTGACAGACAGTTGATAGCCATTTAGCATTCAGCTCGTGCTCGGAAAGGTAAGTTTACAGTAAGCTTACAAGTAAGCTGCTAAAGATATATATATTTTTTCTCTTTTGATTTTCTCATGAACTACTGGAGGGATTTTCACCAAATATAGAAAAGGCACTTCTGCATACCAGTCCCTACCATTTTGCCAAGTTTGGTGTTATTCCGTTCAGCCGTTCGGACTGTAGCCGTGTCTAATCGTCCTATGGAAATTAACATGGTGAAAACACGTTTTGGGACCCCCTTTTTTCTCACCCCCCGCTTGACGAATCCCCCCAAAACTTTCAGGGAGGGAGCGGAACTGAGCTGGCCAAAATTTGGGAAAATTGCACGCAATTTCTTCAATCGACGCCAAAGTTATTCCTAATAGAATGTTGCGGATTTCCTATGGTAACTAGGTCCTAACTATATATACCTACTGGCGACCGCCAGTAGGTATTATATATATATATATATAATATGTATATCTATGTATATCAATCATTAGATGTGACTGCATGTTTCCCCATTCACAAGAAGCACATCCACATTAGGGGGTGGGCGATAACATCCACTCCATCTGCTGAGTTTGCAGAGTTTTGCCCGCTCCGCTATGAGCATGGAGTTCTGGGAAAACTCGCCCAACCTAAAGAAAGGAAGAGGGCCCCTGGAGGAAAAAATGGAGGGAGACCGAGGCAGGGGAAAAAGCTACATTTTGAAGAACAAAACGGCCAAACCTACATATTTACATTTGTATTCATCCAATAATATTGATTATTCACTGTATTCATATTGAGCCAAACAATTGTGATAACCAACAGTTGTTTATATATTCTCACAATACTTTATATTAGTTATTTTGTCTTTTACATAATGCTTTTCTAATATTGTCCACAAATTAGCTACTCGTTTGTGAAAAAGAGTGAAATAAAACAGGTGCTTATAAATCATAATATAATTATATACGACAAGGTAATACCAACATTTATCCACAAAGCATTTTAAAGGTTGCACACACTCATGCACATCACAATCATTCCTCATGCATACCACAATTGTATCTAACCTATCAAAATATGTTAAAAACATCAATTGGGGTACCACAAGAAGAAAATAAACACATCACTGTACTTAACTTATAAACAATTGGTGATATCAATAACACACATTCAATATATTCTGATTTATGGTTTACAGAATTAAAGCCTTTCCATCGAGTGAAAACTCTTTGAATGAAAGAATCTTCTTAGTGCTCCTTGTGTTTTCTTTCAGTGTGGTGGTTCCAAACCTCCTTTCCAGAGCCCTGTTCCGCTGCTGCTGGGCCTTTTCAACTACCTACTTGTATTTGCTTTATCAAGTTGCCCAGGTTTATCTGATGATTATGTCCAGCTTGAGATCTATCCAGGAAGTCCATTTCTTCTGTATTTTTGTGTTTTACCTTCATAAACTCACATGCTCGCACGGTGGGGCAGTGTCAAGGAGATTCATGATTGTACACACAGGATTGCTGTAAATGGTAATTAATTTCCTAATTACACATGTGATTCCTGAGGGAGAAGACTGGGGAATACTGAAGTAATACAGACAATCTTGCTATAATACAGTGCTGTCTGTATTTGGGATATCTACTTGGCACAGCAGAAGAGCTTTGGTTGCCAACCATCTAGGTTAGGGTGAAAAGCTTCCACAAAATGGAACCGGTTGTGGCCAACATGTGGATAGAAGGGCAACCACTCCTGCTATTGTGAGGCCTGAAAGCCTGATTTCTCGAAGCCAGTAAGAGCCATTTATCCCTCCAGAGCCTCGATGCTAAAGAGCTAAAGCACCTGCAGCTCTGCTGGCCGCCATGGTGGAAGTGTGAGAAATGGCGACTTGTCGTTGGTTCACATGTAGGCCACCTGCCCAGGGCGCAGGCAGCCCAGTTGGTGTCAGGGACAGCAGTAGTATTGTGGAAGATGCCAGCATACAAGGGAAGTTTCTATTTATAAGAGGGTGAGTTGAGGCCATCCCAGTGCAGTGGTGAGTCCCCATCCCCCAAATCTGAGGGAACCTGCCTCACAATTAGATAAAGCTCTCCACACCTCCAGCGGTAACATTTGAAACCACTGTTAACTGAAAGCCTTGTTTCAGTATGGTTAGTGAGTGCACATCTGGCTTTAGGTCATGGTGGCACTATTTCTGTTACCTTAGAGGACAGTGATTAGTCTGGTAAGAGCTTGTGCAGTTACCAATGAGTAGCAATATTTGTCTACTTCTCCAATGTGGCTGTGATGTTAAGCATTTGTTGCTCTTGGGAAGCGTTTCTTGATTTGCAGAAGTGATGGTTGTGGTCTGCTTGTTGAACTTGTGAGGTGCCCTTGCGTTAATCTTTCTTTTCTGTCACCCATATATTCACTATCTCCTCACGCAGGATCAGCTCCATGCCCTGGGGTTACATGCTTGCAGATATTCTGGTCTTCAGGAGGGCCCACGCGGCCCTGGGCCTCGACCGATGTACCCGGTGTTACTCAGGAGCTGCCCCCATCACGCGTGACACTCTAGAGTTTTTCATGAGCCTGAATCTCCCAGTGATGGAGCTGTACGGCATGAGTGAGTGCACTGGTCCACATACCGCAGCTGGGCCTGATTCCTTTTGGATCATGAGGTAGGTGATGCATGTCCCCTATCACTCTCACTATCTGGTTAACGTGCACTCCTACACTGACCATGCGTTACCTCCAACCCAAAGGCGTCTCCTGGGCCTCCTAAACTCTCAGGTCTTATGATTAGTGATGTGACCACATCAGCACTTGTCTTGCCATTGCAAAGCATCATGATGGTCAAGGTATCTCTCGCTCATCATACAATACCTCTGCCCATCATTGCCTTGCATGTGGATAGAGCACTGTTATGGTTATAGTACCGCTGCCCACCATAACTCTGCCCTACATTGCCTTGAGTGGGGTTTCTATTGGTACATTTCAGTTGTCTGCTTTGTTTGCTCATGCATGATTGAGTTATCCTCCTCTCTTCTCTAGCACTGGTAAGGAGATGCCTGGGTGCAGAACACAGATCTACAGACCAGAGGAAGACGGCACCGGGGAGGTCTGCTTATGGGGCAGACATGTTTTCATGGGCTACTTGAACATGGAGGAGAAGACTAAAGAGGCCTTGGACGAAGAGGGCTGGCTGCACACGGGGGACCTTGGCAAGCTTGACCAAGATGGCTTCCTGTACATCACTGGGAGAATCAAAGGTAAACAACATGTGCTACTCTTGTCACTCAATACTGATCATGTCCACATAATTTAATGTCAATTTAACTTCAAGCTTTAGCTCATTTAATAAACAGGCAACCTCTATTTTACTAAGTTTGTCTTTTGAATAGAAGTTACGTGATAAATATTAATTACACCCGGGGAGCCAAGAGTAACCCTAGTGAGAGCGAAAAAGGAACAGAGGGCCGAATGGAAGTGTAGTCTTGGGGTGTGCAATGACCGGTCATGTCCCTGAACTGCCTCACCAGTGTATTCAGAAGAGGATATTTAAGAGGAGAGGATGTGACCTAATGGCTGGATCGGTCAACCTCGAAGCTGCTTAACATCCTGTGATTCTGGGAAAATCACTTGATTTCCCCGTGCCTAACAAAATGAATATGACCACCTGTAGAACTTGTTGAATGGAGGCCAGTTACATTCAGTAATAATTGGGGGGGATTAGGGTGGTCAGTCAGGAATGGACTATGGGGATTAGAGGTTCAGGTTGGGAAAGGCATGGGTTGTTGGGATCTAGTGTTGGGAGATGTTAGGGCAGGGGGCAATAAAGGTGTGAAGGAAGGCTTATAGGCCGATTGTGGGGCAGAGAACATGATGTTGCAAACGGAGAGGAAGGTAATGGTTTGTGGGAGGTTGAAGAAGAGTGGTGTGTTGATGGTCTGTGGGGGGCTGTTCAAGGACTGGTGTTGGTCGGTGAACAATGGGTTGTGGGGGCGGGCAGGTCGGATTACAGGAGAGACCGGGGTGAGAGGTATTTGGGATGAATAGAGAGGATGAGCGTGAAGGATTGTCTCAGGGCTTGAGGGTGAGATAAATAAAGCTGATTGTGGCCAGGATTGTGTTACTGGCTTGGAACAAGCTTTTCCCATTGTTGTATATAGACATAAAACGTTTGCCCAAGTGGACAAAGGGGGAAAAACATTTGAGTTTCTGGGGTGGCACGGGGAATGAGCTGGGAGCTACGGGCGTCGCCATCATGTTAGAGGCTGATTTTGGTCAGGAAGTTATAAGTATGAACTAGAGAACCATTGCTAGGGCAGAGATGGGCATCGCTCGGTCATCTTCAGCCTTTGCAAAGCTCACTACGTTCTTGGGGGTAGAAGGAGACCTCATTTAATAATCTTTGATAGAGCGATAGATGGGGCTAGGATTAGGATCCCCATGTTATCGATATGTTGAGCTGGTGGGATTGGACAGTTTTCTAAAGTTGATGTGGCTTGTTTTGTTGAGTCAGCGGGCTGGATACTAAAAGTCAAGCATATCGGAATGGCCTCTGCAATTTAATTCTCCAGAGGATAAGATCATAACCATTTCAAGATGGTCACCGTTTTGGGGAAGAATGAAATCCTGTTATCATTGCAGAGATTTTCAGAGGGGAGTTACTGGTTTAAAATAGACATTGCTAGAGGATGACTTTGTCCCATAAAAGACGGCTGCTCTTTTGAGGGAGATTGTGGTCATTTTTATATTTTGTATAGATGAATGGAAAGGCTGTAATTCTAGTATTGAGAGTGGATCCAACAGGTGCCGCAAATTTAAGGTCAGGCACACATGGAGGAGCTCATTGCATTTGCGCGTGGTGAATTAAGTTTTAAGGAAGGTGTACCTTGTGCCATGCAAATGTAGGGAAGATGAAAGCAGGCGCGTTGTTTCAGGCTGAGTAATAGTGAACTCTCGTAGTCAAAATGTCCATGCTCAGGGAGTACCGTCTTCTTACTCCCTTCTCTGCAAGACTCAACAGTGGCTGACTCCAGTGCTCTATAGCCTGGAGGTGGAGTTATTGTATTGGCTTGGGTACTACCCCTCACACTGTCTCAGGGCAGTGTACGCATCCCCTGTGTAGCCTCAACTCGCAGCCCTTGCCCTACTGCGCTTGCATACGCTTATCACAGAAAGCCGCACTATTCCGTACTGTGGTTGGGCACACTTATCAGGGGAAGCTTCATCTTTCCATTCTGCACTTGGACACACTTCTCACGAGAAGCTGTACCCTCTCGTACTGCGCTTGGAAACACTTATCACAGGAGGCTGCACTTTTCCGTACTGCACTTGGAAACACTTTTCAAAATAAGCTGTACCTTTCCATTCTGTGCTTGGAACATTTATCACAGGAAGCTATATACACATTTTTCATCGGAAGCTGCACCTTTCCGTATTACGCTTGGACACACTTATCACTGGAAGCTTAATCTTTCCGTACTGCGCTTTGACACACTTATCACAGGAAGCTGCACTGCACTTCTACACACTGTTCATCGGAATCTGTACCTTTCCGTACTGAGCTTGGACACACTTATCACTGAAAGATTCATCTTTCCATCCTGCACTTGGACACACTTATCACAGGAAGCTGTTTCCTTCAATTCTGCGCTTTGACACACTTATCGCAGGAAGCTGTACTGCACCTCTACACACTGTTCATCGGAAGCTGCACCTTTCCCTATGTGCTTGGACACACTTTTCACAGGAAGCTGTACTACACTTCAACACAATCAATCAATCAGGGAATTGTAAGCGTGCTACTCACCCGTGGGGGTCTCTGGGAAAGGTGGGGTTTCCCCAGTTCCGTTCAGCCGAACAACCAGTCTTGAGAGTCTTCCTGAAGGTGTTCAGGGAGGGGGCGGTGCGTCTGATGTAATCCGGGAGCTCATTCCAGGTATTGGGTGGGATGTAGGAGAAGGCTCTTCCCCTTGCTTCGGCTTTGTAGATGTGTGGGGTTTTGATGAGGACAAGGTTGGCTGATTGGAGGTTTCTTTTGGGTACGTGGAGGGTGATTCTGTCATTGAGGAATTGGGGTCCGGTGTTGTGTAGGCATTTGTAGGCGTGGGTGAGAATCTTGAAAATGACTCTATCCAGTGGAGCTTCCGTAGGTGTTGTTTGATGTGCTCATGTCGAGGGAAGCCAAGGACGAGTCTGGTGGCGGCATTCTGTATTATATGGAGTTTGTGTAGTAGGGACTTTTTTATACCGGCGTAGAGGGCGTTTCGTTAGTCCAGCCTGCTGGTGATGAGTGCTTGGGTCACTCTCTTCCTATCGCAGGGACCGCACCAACGGAACAGGAGGAGGAATCGCCATCATACACAGGAACACCCTCAGAGTCTCGACCAGCACCGACGACTCCCTAGACAAAGTCACTGAAGACCAGCTAAACACCACCCTCACCCAAAGCCCACCCTTCGACCCCACCGACACGTCGCCCGCACCCTTAGACAGTGGATTGACGACTGTGCCAACACCCTCGCCCCGCTCAAGAAATACTCCAACAGACACACCAATAAGAAAGCCAGTTGGTTCACCACGGACCTCCAGGCACCCAAGCAAACCTTCCCAAAAACTAGAGAAGAAATGGCACCGCAAACAGACACCGGACAACTACGTAGCCCACAAGAATGCCATCCACAGACACCATCACCTCATCAGATCCACCAAAAGGGCCTCCTTCAAAGACCGCCTTGACAACAACGCACAAAACAGCAAAGAGCTCTTCAACATCGTCAAGTTCTCCAGCCCTAGCTCCAAAACCAACAACATCCCACCTTTGCAAGACTTCGCAAGACCTGTGCGATGCGGCCACCATCCTCACCGATCCCCTGCTCACCTGGACCAACATAAACGACAACAACACCATCAAAATCATGAACACCATCCACTCCGGTCAGACCCATGCCCACACAACATCTTCAACAAAGTCAGCTCCACCATCTCACCCCATCTCCGCCGGCCATCAAAATCTCCTTCGAGACCGCGACCTTCCTGGAAAGTTGGAAGCAGGTCGAGATCAATGCCTTACTCCAAAAACCCAAGGCGGATCACAAGGACCTCAAGAACTTCCGACCCATCTCCCTGCTACCGTTCCCAACGAAGGTTATCGAGAAGACTGTCAACAGACAACTGGCACGCTACCTCGAGGAGAACAGCATCCTGGATCCATCCCAGTTTGGGTTCCGCAGCAACCACAGCACCGAAACTGCCCTCATCGCTGCCACTGATGACATTAGGATCCTACTGGACAGCGGCGAAACCCCAGCCCTCATCCTCCTGGACCTGTCAACCGCCTTCGATACTGTCTGCCACTGCACCCTACGCACACGCCTCCACAATGCTGGGATCCAAGATAAAGCACTGGCCTGTATCATCTCCTTCCTCTCCGGAAGAACCCAGAGCGTTCACCTCACCCCTTTCAGAACCAAAGCCACCGAGATCATCTGCGGCGTACCCCAAGGATTTCCCCTCAGCCCGACATTGTTCAACATCTACATGGCACCACTCGCTCACGTCGCCCGACTGCACAGCCTCAACATCGATTCCTACACCGACGACACTCAGCTGATCCTCTCCCTCACCAAGGACCCCCTCACCGCCAAAAATAACCTTCAGGAAGGAATGAAACCCGTCACCCAGTGGATGAAGATCAACTGCCTGAAGCTGAACTCAGACAAGACGGAAGTCCTCATCCTCGGCTCCACTCCCTCGGCGTGGGACGACTCCTGGTGGCCGACTGCACTGGGAGCAGCACCAACACCCACCGACCACACACGCAACCTAGGGTTTATCCTCGACTCAACACTCTCCATGACCAAGCAAGTCAATGCCATCCCGTCCTCCTGCTTTAACACCCTTTGCATGCCCCGCCAGATCTACAGGTGGATCCCCACTGATACAAGAAGAATGGTCACCCAGGCCCTCATCAGCAGCAGGCTAGACTACAGTAAGGCTTTCTACGCAGGAGCCTCGGCCAAACTCCTGAAGTGACTACAACGCCTACAGAACGCCTCTGCACGCTTGATCCTCGACATCCCTCGCCCCAGCTACATCACACCCCACCTAAAAGACCAGTACTGCCTTCCTGTCAACAAGAGGATCACCTTCAAGCTCCTCACCCATGCACACAAGGAACTCCACAACACCGGACCAACATACCTCAACAGACAACTCACCTTCTACACCCCAAACTGCCAGCTCCGCTCCGCCGACCTCGCCCTCGCCACCGTCCCCCGTTTCCTAAGAGAGACCATGGGCGGCAGATCATTCTCCCACCTCGCTGCCAAAACCTGGAACACCCTCCCCATCCTCCTACGGCAGACCCAGGACCTACTTCTACTCCACACCTGGCTATTTGAGGAGTAGCAGCACCCCTCTCCCCAGCGCCTTGAGACCCTTATGATTTATTGATTGAATACTTGACCCGGGATGGGAGGGGATCCATTTGAAGGTCTTATGAAGGATGCGGAGGGTGTTGAACCAGCTGGAGGAGATGGCGTTCACCTGTCGGTTCATGGAGAGGGAGGAGTTGAGTATGATGCCGAGGTTTCTGGCATGGTCCGTGAGGGTCGGTGTGCTGCTGAGGGCCATGGGACACCAGGTGTTGTCTCATGGTGATGGGGTGGTTCTGAGGGGGGCCATGTAGATGTTGAAGAGGGTTGAGCTAAGTGATGATCCCTGTGTGACTCTGCAGTTTATTTCCGTATGTTCAGAGAGGAAGGGCGGCAGTCTGATCCTTTGGCTTCTGCCGGTGTGGAATGGCTATGAGTGTGCGATGGGAGATGGTGTTGAATGCTGCTGATTGGTCGAGTAGAAACAGGGCTGCTGTGTGGCCTTGGTCAAAGAGGGTGCGGATTTCATCTGTGGCAGATAATAGGGCGGTCATGGTGCTGTGGTTGCTTCCAAATGGTACACAGACATAATATCGACTCCAAAATATCGTTTGGACATAATATCGACTCCAAAATATCGTTTGGAGAAAATATCGACTGGACAGAATATCGACAGCCAAAATATCGTTTTTAAGGTAAGTGAAGTAATATCGTTTTTAAGGTAAGTGAAGTAATATCGTTTTTATTTTTAGGGTTCAGGGTCAGTTTTGGGTTTTTGGGTAAAGGGGTATTTTTAGGGTTCAGGGTCAGTTTTGGGTTTTTGGGTAAAGGGGTATTTTTAGGGTTCAGGGTCAGTTTTGGGTTTTTGGGTAAAGGGGTATTTTTAGGGTTCAGGGTCAGTTTTCAGTTTTTGGGTAAAGGGGTATTTTTAGGGTTCAGGGTCAGTTTTCAGTTTTTGGGTAAAGGGGTAGTTTTAGGGTTCAGGGTCAGTTTTCAGTTTTTGGGTAAAGGGGTATTTTTAGGGTTCAGGGTCAGTTTTCAGTTTTTGGGTAAAGGGGTATTTTTAGGGTTCAGGGTCAGTTTTCAGTTTTTGGGTAAAGGGGTATTTTTAGGGTTCAGGGTCAGTTTTCAGTTTTTGGGTATTATTTTATTATATTTTATTACTATATATATATGTTTAATAAATATGAAATAAAAAAAAATATTTAACTTTCATTAATTATTTAATTATTATAAGTTAATTTAAGTAATTTTAAGTATATTTTAGTAATTAATTATTAATATTAATTTAATTTAACACTGTTTTTAGTAAATACGATATTTTTTACAACTATATTTTTGTAAACGATATTTTGTACTCAATATTTTTGTACTTACCTGTTTGTACATACAAACTCGATATTTTTGCTGTAGATATTTTTTCCTCGATATTTTGGGTAGTCGATATTTTGGTAGTCGATATTCTTTCAGTGATCCCTTCCAAATCCGGATTGAGAAGGGTAAATAAACCTTGTCAATAAACCTTGTCAGTTCTGAGTTGACGGTTTTGACCACAAAGGAGAGAAGCAAGATGGGGCGACAGTCCTTGAGGTCCGTGGAATCAGCGGAGGGCTTCTTGAGCAGTGGCCTGACATATGCGCCTTTCCAGTCGTCGGTTGCTGGAGTTAGCGAGGATTTTGTTTTGGATGAAGGTCCTTTTGGTGGTTCTGACGTGTTGGTGGTAGTCTATCATGGCATCCTTGTAGGTGGTGTTGTTTCCAAGTGTCTTGCTGTTTCTCCAATTCTCTCCAGGCGTCCGCAGGTGCGTCTGGCTTCTTGCAGATCTGAGGTGAAATAGACTGCAGGGGCACTGTTTGTCGGGGTTGCGTAGCGGAGCGGGTTTGTCTGTGCAGTGGAGATCCAAGTGTTGTATTCCCTAGCTGCAAAGTTGGCGTCAGTTGCCGCAGTGGTGTTGTCGCATTTGAGGGTGGAGTTGAGTTACTCGTCAGTGACTCTGCTCCAGTTCCTTCGCGGGGGTCGTGAGGCGGGTTTGGGTGCCTAGGGTTTGTTGACGAGGAAGTGTACGCAGTGGTGGTTGGTCCATGCGGGGTTTATGGTGTGGCTGAAGTGGATGCTGTTTCCTCCTGCGAAGATGGAGTTGAGGGCGTGTCCTCCCTTGTGGGTCGGTGTGGTAATGAGTTGTTTTAGTTCGATGTTGTCACGGTTGTCACAGAGGGTGGTGGAGTTGGGGTCGCAGGGGTTGTCGAAGTGGAAGTTCAGGTCTCCGATAAGCATGTAGTCCATCGTGGCGATGGCGTGGGATGCAATGAGGTCGGTGATGGTGTTGGCAAAGGGGGGCTGGGAGCTCTGTAGGCAAGTGTGCCGCAGAGTGTGGAGTTGGGGTTGTTCTGGACCAGGAAGTGCAGGTGTTCGGCTGTCAGGTAGGTTTCGCCGGATGTGGTGAGGCGGAGGGAGTTCTTGTGAACGACGGTGAGGCCTACTCCAGAGTGGTTGGGGCAGTCCTACCTCTGGATCTTGTATCCGTCCGGGATGGCGATGTCAGGGGCGGAGGAGGCCTTGGTCCAGGTTTCAGTGAAAAAGGCAACTTCGTACGAGAGTTTGTCCAGTATGTTCCAGATCTCCACAGAGCGCATGTTGAGGAGGATGCATCCTAGGGCGTCGGTGGTATTGGCAGCCGGAGTGGTGGTGAAGGTCTGGCAGCAGTGGTGCCAGGAGAAATTGTCGTTGGTCGTGTTTGGCGTGGCATGCTAGCAGTTGTAGTTTCTTCCGGGGATGAGTGCGATGACGGCAGCTGTGTTGTATCGTTGGATGGTTCAGGATCCAGGGTCCCTGGCGCTGGTCACGGATGGGCGTAGATGGGCTAGCACAATGCGGGAGGGGTGGACGATCAGCTGGGAGGTGGGAGCGGGCACCAGCAGGTGAGGGAGCGGCCACAGAGGCAAAAGCGGCGGAGAGGAAAAACAGGTAGGGGCAACAGACTAAGCAGGGCACAAATTGGCTGGCACAAATTAGGTCAAACATGGAGAACAAGGCACAATCACACTACGTGAGAAATGGAAAAACAAGGCAACAAGCCACAATTGTACTGGAATGGCACAATGCACAATCTCGACAAGCACTGAAACTGAAGCAGCAGAACGGGCACAATTGCGGGCCTGGGGCAGCCCTGAAAACCTCCTGGAGATCCTGGGAGTCAAGAGTGGCTGCGTAGACTGTGGAGCTGCAGGGAAGAGAGCAGTTCTCAGAC
This sequence comes from Lissotriton helveticus, assembly GCF_964261635.1. NCBI lineage: Eukaryota > Metazoa > Chordata > Amphibia > Caudata > Salamandridae > Lissotriton > Lissotriton helveticus. The sequence continues at coordinate 41,975,151 of NC_136059.1, forward strand.
CAGAGGTCTTGCTCGATCTTCCCTGCAGTGGCTGAACTTAAATAGGGGAGGGGGTGAGATGATCAGCTGGGAGGCGGGAGCGGGGTGGGGCCGCAGGGGTAGTGGCGGCGGAGAGGAACAACGGGCATGAGCAAAAGACTAAGTAGGATAGAAATTGGCTAGCACAAATTAGGTCAAACATGGAGAACAAGGCATAATCACACTACATGAGAAATGGAAAAACAAGGCGCAATTGTACTGGAATGGCACAATCGCGCTCACACTGTTGATCGGAAGCGGCGCCTTTCTTTAGTGCGCTTGGACACACTTATCACAGGAAGCTGTACTGCACTTCTACACACTTTTCATCAGAAGCTGCACCTTTCCGTACTGCGCTTGGACACTTGGTACTTGAATCTGTACTTTCCATACTGCGCTTGCATACACTTATCTCAAGACGTTTTTATAAAAAGTGAATGATCCTCCTAACCTGGGCGATGTCCCATCAGAATTCGCTTGTATATACTTATTTTAATTTACATTCAGTAGGCATATTTCAAGTAGGGGATCAGGTTGTGTGTATTTAGTTACCCATCAGGTGTACACTTCCACATATAGGTTGAATTTTGTAGTATACATTTCTTGTTGCCATTAATTTGTTTCGTTCACAGCCCAGAGTTTAGTGACCCTTTTCTGCTTGTCTGAACTTAATTGCGCCTTAGAGTTCTGGGAGCAAAGATTACTGCAACTGAGGCATTGGTGCTGCTAGAGTGTATTGGAAGGTTTATTGCTTGAACTATCTGGTTGAAAATGTAGCAAATAATATTAAAGTCAATATAAACAATGTTGTATCCTTTACATCCATTTGGTCCTCTGGGCTCCAATCCCACGCTGATAGGCATTCGCTTCTTCTATGCAATTGAACAATCTTTAGCTGCACCTTGGGTTTCATCACAACAGCAGTGGCCTCAATTCAGCTTGGGGTAAAGAGCTGGGTAGAAGTGTGGAAGAAGCCACAGCTGAGTAAGGACAAAGGAGACAAGTAACACTGCAGCAGTGAACTGAGCTGGGTGAGTGTTAAAGAGTAGTGATCCCACGTAGTGTAATGAGCAGTGCAGGTTAGGCACAGATCAGCATAGGGTATGTAGTGGGATGTGGTGGAGGCATTGGTGAAGTCGGTGTCATAGTTGGTCGAAGTTTAGTTTGTGCAAATTGCTTGGTTGATTTGCCTCAATGTGCTCCCAAACTATCTCAAGTGCAAGGGTCCGGTGACTAGTTTTAGTAGTAAGTGGCACAGACCTGCACTCATCTATGGAACCAGGGACTGGTGTTTATCAGACATGGACCCAGAGCAAAAGAGAAATAAGAAAGAGAACAAAGAGGAAGAGAAATTGAGAAAGAAGAAAAACCTATGAGACTAGGACATGAACTGTAGATTGGTGCCATGAGGTGGTCTCAAGACTAGACGGCCTTGGTATTTGGTTACCCCAGCACTTGGCAGCAGCCTTCTAAAAAACAGATGTGGCCCCTGCACTTCTTTCTCCTAAATAATCACTGCCAGGTATTGGTGTTGTGCTCTGGGTATGTGCTACTTGCTGGCAGTGTATCTGTTTCCACCTAAAAGGTGATGAGACCTCAAGGAGACTGTGTGTTCAAGCTGGTTTGCAACATTTGCAGTGAACTGTGGGGTACAATGGCTGCATGCTCCAGTTTATGCACACTAGGGAGACAGCCTGGGTACAGCACACTCAAGTGGGCCTAGAGTGCCCTTGTCCTGAATAAATCCTGTATTGTTAGCTATACTGATGAGTCGAGGACTGTTGAACATGAAAGGCACACCTAAAATCCCCAAATTATACTGAAAAACAAATCCCTGAATGTTATTTGATTCCCACTTCATGGTATCTGATTGGTTCCAGAACTTATCATCACAGCCAGGGGTGAGAACATTCCTCCAATCTCAATCGAGGACGCAATAAAGGAGGAGCTGCCGATCATAAGCAGGGCAATGCTGATTGGGGACAAGATGAAGTTCCTGTCTATGCTGCTTACGCTGAAGGTAAGTGGAAGTGTTAGCATTCATCTTCTGTTTCTCTTACAGATCATCCAGGCACAGCTCATCGAATGTACGAGTGATCTCTTCCAGGAGCGACTGGGCACAAGCCAAGCCTGCTCTTGGCATTCAAACGATCACATGCATGGTCAAGGAATCACCCTATCTTAGTAGCTGTCCTGATCAGTTGGTATTCATTCTCCGTAGGATCATGATCACGTAACTAGTACTGAAATCCCTATATTTCATGACGTGGCATCTACAGTCATTGCCTTTATCAAATAAATTGTCCCTCTTCAGTTACTTACATTTTGTAACCTCATTTGGTCATCAACCATGAGACAATGCCTCTAGAAAGTAGAATTCATGTCACCTGCCTTTTTTTCAGCTTCTCCTTCTGGTTAAGGCTGTTCTCCAGGCCATCTTATAGGTGAGGAGTTTATTACTTGTGAGCTTGAGAGCTGGGACCCTGCAAAACCTGTTTCTGATGGATACTACTATTAGTAGATCCGTAAAATTCTTTCCACAAACTCCTGCATTCTCGCAGATGTGGCTCCATGGTGACTCTGTACCACCCTGTAAATAAGTGTGCGCAGCTGCATAGAAGTGCCACCCTCTCGCTCAGAGAGTCATTCCTTTCTGTGTCCTTCCAAAAAAGTCTGTCAAAGCACAGATTGAGATTCCACTCAGTTTACAGACCCCATAAAGACCACTTCTTGCTTGAAGTCTTCTGATAAGAAAAGTTCAAACACAAGGATAAAATGAAGCAGGGCTTATTTGCATCCTGGCACTCAAAGAGGGCGTCAAGGTAAGTCGCACTTCACAATCCCTGGGATCTCAGCTGATTCTGCAGCTCGTCCTTCATACCTGCAGGTTCCCAGGCCTTCATTGACCCTAGATAGGCCTTCGAAGAAGTAATGTCTCACATCGTTGGTGCACTTCTGGATCCTTCTTGTACGCCTTCGTGCCCTAGGGAGCCACAGGGCTGTCTACCACTGGTATGTCTGCTCTAAAGCAGTCTGTTCCCTAGACCCACATCGGGGCCTGATACATCTCCCTTAGTCAGCACCTCGATCCACACCCGTTCTTTCCATTCTGGCCTACGATAGAAAATACGGTCTCAATTCTTTGACCTGAGATGGCGTCTGCCTAATCTCGACCAATATTACTCTAGGATCGCAGAAGCACAACCATTTGTAATACAACCGGACCCATCAGGGTTTCTAGTGGAGGATCCTTTCCTGCTATGGCTTTGACCTAGTGCAAAAGGTGCCATGGATTCCACAAAACACTGATGGGGCAGGGCATGGATTCAGTTTTCCTAACTGCACTGGTGATTCAGTATATCTGTACTTAAAATATGCCAGTAGGCTAGATGCATCCCCTGCAGCAGGGCTAGATTCGGATGTATGACGTTACAACTCATACTTTTACAACGCATACCATTACAACGAAATTTTTACAACGCAAAAACTAATACAACGCATATATTTACAACGCAGGTACCTTTACAACGCAGGTACCTTTACAACGCATACCATTACAACATAAGTATTGGTAAGTATATATTAATTTTTTTAATTTAAATTAATTGAAATGAATATATTTTAATTTAATGTAATTTAATGTAATTTAATGTAATTTAATTTAATTTATTTTCATTTAATTGATTTAATTTAAATTTAATTTTATTTTATTTTTACCCTGTACCCCTGTACCCCAAAAACCCAAAACTGACCCTAAACTCTAAAAATACCCCTGTACCCCAAAAACCCAAAAGTGACCCTGAACCCTTAAAATACCCCTTTACCCAAAAACCCAAAACTGACCCTGAACCCTAAAAATACCCCTGTACCCCAAAAACCCCAAACTGACCCTGAACCCTTAAAATACCCCTTTACCCAAAAACCCAAAACTGACCCTGAACCCTAAAAATACCCTTTTACCCAAAAACCCAAAACTGACCCTGAACCCTAAAAATACCCCTGTACCCCAAAAACCCAAAACTGACCCTGAACCCTAAAAATACCCCTTTACCCAAAAACTGAAAACTGACCCTGAACCCTAAAAATACCCTTTTACCCAAAAACCCAAAACTGACCCTGAACCCTAAAAATACCCCTGTACCCCAAAAACCCAAAACTGACCCTGAACCCTAAAAATACCCCTTTACCCAAAAACTGAAAACTGACCCTGAACCCTAAAAATACCCCTTTACCCAAAAACTGAAAACTGACCCTGAACCCTAAAAATACCCCTTTACCCAAAAACTGAAAACTGACCCTGAACCCTAAAAATACCCCTTTACCCAAAAACTGAAAACTGACCCTGAACCCTTAAAAATACCCCTTTACCCAAAAACTGAAAACTGACCCTGAACCCTTAAAATACCCCTTTACCCAAAAATTGAAAACTGACCCTGAACCCTAAAAATACCCCTAAAAAAAACCAAACATATAACATTTTAAATATAATTATATACTTACCAATACTTACGTTGTAATGGTATGCGTTGTAAAGGTACCTGCGTTGTAAAAACATGCGTTGTAAATACATGCGTTGTAATGGTTTTTGCGTTGTAAAAATTTCATTGTAATGGTAGTGCGCTGTAAAAGTTGCGTTGTAAAGGTTGTTTCCCCTAGATTCACCACTGGGACCGTCTATTCAGAAAAGTGCCTTATTTGCTCTGGTGGTTTGAAAGCGACTGAGGAACTAAAACAAGTTGCCCCGCCATTAGGACAAAATACATTTGCAGACTGGAATCCTGCAAACTGAGCCCACTTCATCTGGGCTACTGCTTCTGTTCAACAAAGCCCTTACACATACCCACAGCGACATGAGCTAAGCTGTGTTCATTTCTGCCACTCACTCCACCCATGGTTTGACTACATAGATCTTCCTCTGAGCCAGACTTTCTTACAAAACATCCAACATCTGAGAGGCGGACCCTCCAAGCCTCAACGAGAAAGGTCAACCTTTCCAGGCAATGCCTCAGCGACGGATTAAAAAAGAATTAATGCATTTTGGAAGAGGCTGTTCTCTTTAGCCAGTTTAGCCCTTAGATCTATGAATGCAGTTTGCTTACTATGTTGCTACAGACTTTCTTGGGATGTGGCCAGTGATGAATATGCTTGTGGTCCCAGAGTATCTGAAGGTCTTATTAGACCAGACTTATTCATGGCAGCCAGGGTGCTGTTTTTTACATGCTCTGGGCTGGCCTGAACATGACAATGTAGGGACAGGGCTATTCGCACTAGCATCGTGCTTAGAAGATCGGCCTGGATGTGGTCGTCTGGATTTTCTGGTGGCTTCCCAGCATTTTCCATGCGTATGCCCTTTGATTCCTCCAGGCTAATAGCGAAGGCGGATTCAACCCTGGAATGGTTCAAAGATGGCCACTGTATGATTCATTGGCTTATCCATACCACCGAAACAATTTTCCCACCAATTCAGGAAACTCAGAGGCTAGTCGATGAGCCAGCCTATGACACCCCACAGCCTCTTGTACAGCAGCGGATCCACTCCCTGAAAGAATGTAGGTGTGAAACTGGCAGGATCTGTGGATCTCAGCAGGGAAAGCATTCATCCAGCTTCACTCCTGTTGCTTTTGCTCCCAGGACACACATGTATGACCACAGGGGCCCATGGCAGGCCCATCTCCTCAGCGGCTGGAGATTGATCCCATCAGATGAATGGGTTTTAAATCCTCACAAAAGGCTGTTCTGTTGCTTATACTTTCACCCTACAGCACCTTACCCCAAACCAAAACACGTTGGGCAAGAACAGTTAAAAATCCTGATTCAATGATTACGAAACACTGTGATTGGGATAACTATGTCGATTTATTATCTCTGATGTTTTATGACTAGTGGTATGGCTTTGTCTACCTAAGATGCCTGACTACGTGCACTGTGAATTAATGATAAATTACATTAATCTACTGTATTTTTTATCCGGAATGTGATGTGCATTATGGATTTTGTTATGTGCCTGACCATCAATAAATAAAATAATCCAAAAATAATCCTGAAGCAGGAGGCTTATATTTTACTCTCCAAGGGTGCCTTCAAGTGTGCGCTGGATTTGAAGAGAGGGATGGGCTGTTACTCCCACTGCTTCCTCATCCTGAGGAAGGATTGAGGCCTCAGGCCTATTCCAAACCTTTGCTCATTTAATACCTTTTTGGCGAAAGGACCAAGTAAAAATATTCACATTTGCCCAGAATTTTTCAGTTCCGGAACCAGTAGATTGGAGGATTTCCTAGGATTCCCAGAATGTAACCTTTTTTGGATTCATCATCTAGGAGCCAAAGTCACACCTGCTCATCCTCTCAACTGTTACGTCATTGGTGAAGGGTGTGCCCGTTCTAGACATCTGCATATGTTCATGTAACACCACTACCTTGACAGCCAGATGCAGTGTGCAAGTCACTTTGCCCACTCAGTTCTGTAGAATGTTTTCATCCACGTTCTCTTCCCGGACCTCGTACCTATAGGAGGTACTGCTATCGTATCTGGCCTAAAGGTGAGGGATCTGCTGTTGGATGTATTCATGGAAAAGCAAGTTACTTACCTTCTGCAATGCTAGTTCTTGTGGATACTTGAACTAGATACTCCTTACTGCCTGTCCACTTCCCCATTCTGCGAAGTGGCCTCTTTAAAACCTAAAAAGGTCCCAAGTTTGAAATTCAGCACACTGTCTCGGACAACTTGTTTCGAGGGCGCAGAAGGAGAAAGTTACATGAAACTGTCCGCCTGCAGGCATGATGCTCCATCACTTCGACGGGAAACCCAGCAAAAAACCTGGGAGTGTGGTTTGGGGAAAACCTTAAATTTGAGGATCACATCAAGAAACTATCCAGTGTATGCTTTGGTACCCTCAAAGCCCTGCGTAGATTTTTCCCCTTGCTCCCGAGGGAGGCCAAAGAAACAGTGGCGCGTGCCCTCATTCTTTCTCGTTTAGATTACGCAAACGCCCTGTTTATTGGCATTCCTACCTACCTGACCAACCACCTTCAGATTATACAGAACGCCGTAGCTAAACTGCTCTTTAACATCTCGAGGAGGTCTAGTGTACGGCAGCATCTGCATAGTCTACATTGGCTGCCATTGGTCCAACGGGTACTGTTTAAGACCCTTGTTTTTTCCTTCAGAGCCGTTCATGGTCAAGGGTCTCTCTACCTGAGGAGACGCTTCTCTACGTATGTACCAATCCGCCCCCTCCGGAAAGCTAATCAATGCCGGCTGGTTATGCCTCGATTTCAGCGGGCATGTTTAGGCGGACAATCTATCTCCGTGAAAGCAGCTATTGCATGGAATGCTCTCCCTGCGAAGCTTCGTGCCACCCAGGACCTCAATATTTAAATTTGTTTTATAAAAACTCATCTTTTTACTATGACGCTGTAATTCCCGCTAACTACTGTCTCATTGCATGAGTTCACGCCAGGACACTCCTGAGTATTTGAGCACGCTACAAAACTACATATAACATAACTTCAGGGCAGTACTGTCAGCGGTGAGCCACATGGCACCACCTACTGGCGTGCAGGAGCATTGCTTGCTGATGCCCTGGGACACTCTAACGGTGAGGAATTACCAGTTTAATAGAATATCCTCTAGTAAGACTTTTACCAGCTTGGCTATTCCTGGATTCATAGTAAATGGATGACACTATCTCTGGAGTGGTTGGGGGGGGGGTGCTAAAGTTCCAGCTGCAAGATGACACCACGCAGTGAGGTTGTGCAGGCTTGATCGCCAATCCACCAGTTATTCTGCAGTTCAAAGGCCCATCGGGGATGGTAAACCTGTGTGTGAGCTCCTTAATGAACGGAGCTGCCATCAACCCACAGTTAGCTGCATTCTGACGACTTTTGAGGCATAGCAGAGGCGCTTGTTCAGGGCCTGCCTGAGGGAAGAAATTGGTTGCCCCGGCGTGGGTGGAGCTAGAGCAGGAGCGCCGGACCCCGATATAGCAGAGTGCAGTATGCCAGGTGACACTGCCATGCATGAGGGGCCTGAAATCACAGTGGATGCAGCTGGGGTCAAGTGGGGTCTTTGGATTTGCGTAACACCACCCGTCAACGGGCTCCACCTTCGGTTGTGAAGGCACGCACCAAGAGGAGGACCTGCGGTGCGGCCTGGACCCTCTGCCAGGCAACCGTGCAGGTGAGGAGGAATCAGCAGGGAGCTTGCCCAGCGGAGGCTGCAAGATTTGCTAGTCGGCGGACTGTGGGGTGCGGCCAGCCTGGGGGGCTGTGGTGGTGGTGACCGGGCCTATGAGACTCACTCTTGGCCTGGTGGAGCCGGCACGCTTGTGTCCGACTGGCACAAAAGCTGCCTCGACCTGCGTGGACCTGATGTGGTGTGGCGGCGCGGGTAGGCGGGTGCTGTGGCTGCAGGGGCAGAGAAGCCAGCCCTTACCAGTGGACTCCTGTCGCTGGCCTTGGGAGGCGGGGCTGGCTGTGATGTAAGGACCCTTGCACTCTGGACTGCCCAGCTGTCTGGAGGGAGTGTTGAAGCGGAGGTACAGGATCCTTGGGGTTGCACTGCTTCCCTGCTGGATGGCCCGCTGTAACCTATATTTGGCCAACATAGGGTGCGAGACTCTGCTTTCCCTGGACCTGCGCTGTCTGGTGGGGATCGGAAGCCCTGCTTAGGCCTCACTGACTGAAACTGTCAGTCTCCGAGGGGGTACGGGGAAATCCCCCCACCCCTCCCACTAAGAAGTGTCTGTGTGCACCTGCGTTAGCACCATATTGAACCTGGACAGACGGGGACTGGACTGTTCCCACTAGGGGGTGGCCATCTCTGGCTGCATTACTGGGTAATTCGCCATGGGTAAGGGAGATGCAAGGCAGCCAAAAATCTAATTTGACCAGCGGAAAACTCCCAAAGGAAGGACAAACCAAAGTTGCCATGGCCTCTATGGCTACCCCTGAGCCTAACATTTGTGAAATGTTTGCGGATTTGAAACACTCTTTCCGCAATCGACCTGAAGATCAACTTAATAGATCAAACAGCGCACATCCACGCTGGAAGCTGCAGTGATGACCCAGGAGAAGTTGCTCTGCATGGAAAAGGTATTAAAGTTCATCAGAAATAAAAATGAGGACCTTGAAGCAAGGTCTTGGCGCAATAATCTGTGCATCCTCTGATCCCAGGGGCCACAGAGATGACCAGAGTAGAGGACTGTCAATTAAATGCTGCGCTCCCTCTTTGGCGGGGCCCTATCAGCGATAGTATTGTGGAGCATGCTCATAGGGTATGAGGTGCCCGAGGGCCCTCCTCGGGTGCTACGGTCCGCCCTATCATTGTGAGACTCTTAAACTATAGGGATTGGGATACTGTCAAATCAAACCAGGTGTTTGTTAAGCCTGACTACTCACCCGTGAGGGTCTCACGGTACTGGGGGTGTGAGGGGGGGTTTGCAGGTTCCAGTCCATCAACAAGGTGGTCTGTCAAAGAGCCAGGTTTTGAGGTTTCCTGCGAAGATGGGTAGCGATATTATCTGTCTGAGGTGGAGCGGAAGGCAGGCACTAGTTGTGTGGAAGGAGAAATAAAAGCCTCTCGATCTGGTCTTTCTGGTGCATGGGACCATGGTGTAGGAGAGCTGGGCTGATCGTAGGGTCATTTGGAGTGCATGGAATTTGAGTTGGCTGTTCAGGTATGCTGGTCCGGTGTCGTGGAGGGCCTTGTGAGCGTGAGTTAGCATCTTGAAGGTGACTCTAGCTTCGATGGGGAGCCACTGGAGTGTGTGCAGGTGCTGGGAGATGTTGCAGTGGCTTGGCAGGTTGAGGACCACTCTTGCGACGGCATTTTGGATATTCTGTAGACTGCGGGTTAGGTTTATGTTTATTCCGGCATAGAGGCATTGCCGTAGTCAAGCCTGCTGGTGACCAGGGCGTGAGTGACTGTCTTTCTGTGTTCGAGGGGGATCTATTTGAGGTGGAGGGTGTGGAACACGAGGACGAGACGATGTTGATCTGGTGGTCCATTTTGAGCTCTGAGTCCAGGATGATTCCCAGGTTACATGTGTGGTCCGTGGGGATGGGCGGGCTTCCGAGGGCGGGGGGGGCAACCAGGTGTTATTCCAGGCATCTGGGTTTGGGCCCATGATGAGTACTTCTGTTTTGTTTGTGTTTAGTTGTAGGCAGTTGTTTTTCATCCATTTGGCGACGGCTTCCATGCCTTCTCGAAAGTTGTGTCTGGCGGTGTTGGGTTCATTGGATATGGAGAGGATGAGTTGGGTAGCGTCTGCGTATCACACAATGTTGAGTCCATAGGTTCTGATGATGTGGGAGAGCGGGAGTCATGAGGATGTTGAAGAGCGTAGGGCTGAGGGAGGACCCCTGGGGGACTCCGCAGGTGGTAGGTGTAGGATCTGAGAGGAAAGGGGGGAGCCTGAACCGCTGTGTTCTGCCAGAGAGGAAGGAGCGGATCCAGTCGAGGGCCTTGTCTTGGATCCCTGCGTCGTGGAGTCTGCGTATTAGGGTACGGTGAGAGACTGTGTTGAACGCCGCCGCTGAGAGGTCGAGGAGGATGAGAACTGCTGCTTCTCCTTTGTCCAGTAAGGTACCTATGTCATCTGTTGTGGTAAGGAGGGCGGTTTCCGTACTGTGTTTTTTTTTAAGCCGGACTGTGAGGAGTTGAGGATGTTGTGCTCTTCGATCATTGTGGCGAGTTGGCTGTTGATGGCTTTCTCGATGATTTTCGCTGGGAACTGGAGCAGGGAGATTGGTCTGTAATTACAGAGTAGGCGGGTGCTTTGGCTGCGGGGTCCGCCAACGTTTTCTTTAGGAGGGGGTTGATCTCAGCGTGTTTCCAGTCATCAGGGAACGAGGTGGTTGCCAGGGAGCGGTTGATGGTGTGGCAGAGCAAGGGTGTAATGGTGTTGGCAGCTCTTTTGAAAATGTGGTGGGGGCAGGGGTCCGGAGTGGATTGACTTCATTGTCTTCAGAGTGTCTTTGGTGGTAAAGGCTGTCCAGTTGTCGATCGCTGGCTTCAGGGTGTCGGGGATGGTTGGTGAGGGTTCAGTGTGTTGGTTGTCTTCATCGAAGTTGTCGTAGATGCTCTTGATTTTGTGGTGGAAAAAGGTGCTGAGTTTGTCGCAGAGGTTTTGTAAGAGAGGGATGTCGATGGACTCCTTGATGATGTTGAAGAGTTCTTTGCTGTTGTGTGAATGTGTGGACACTCTGTCTTCAATCACTTTTTTCCTTGTTTTTCTGATGAGTTGATGGTGGGCATTGGAGGCGGCTCTGAAGTTGTTGTGGGCTTCGGTGGAATCAGTGTTCGAGGCGGTGGCAAGTGCATCTGGACTCTCAAGGTTCGGTGATGAACCATCTAGCTTTCTTGGCGTGGGTGGTGTTGTTTTTCTTGAGTGGGGCTATGGTGTTGGCGCTATCCGAGATCCATCTGTGCAGGGTTAGGGCTGCAGTGTTGGCGTAGATGAGCGTTCCACGGAGGGTGGAGGTAGGGCTGGCCTGTATCTTGAAGTGAAGTTGTTCCATCAGGTTTGTGGGCTCATCGGGGAATGTGCTCAGGCAGAGGGTGGATTTGTGGACGATGGCTATTCCTTCTCCAAGGCGGGTGGGGCAGTCCTTCCTGGAGATCTTGTATCTTTGGGGAATGGCGATGGTGATACTGTGCTGTAAAAGGCTTGTGATCAACAACAAAGCAGGTACCAGGATAACCCCTGGCACCACCCCCCCTGAGATGAATCCCAAGTTGGAGTTTGTAGTTGACCTCTTCTGCTTTGTGTGAGTGGGGTAGTTGCTCTTCAGCCAAGTTGGGCGGCTGCAGTGAGTGGGGAGTGGGTTGTTGGGGTGGCGGGTAAGTTACCTGGGTTGGGTTGTTTCTCTCTCTGTGTTTTCTCTTCCTGCTTCTTTTCCCTTCCTCTCTCTGGTCCTGAGTCGGCAGCTGCTGGGTTCTGCTCCCCCTCTTGGCGTGCATTGATTTATGGAAATGCAGAGATGACTACAACTGCTGACAAGACACACACGCTTAAATCTGTAACCTGGAATGTGAGGAGCCTGAACGATGGTGGAAAGATGCAGTTAGGGGCAGCGCTACTTAATCTATATGTGGCTTTTTACAGGAGCTGCATCTGATGGGAGCCTCCTGTTCGTCCCTGCGAGCAGGATGGATGGGTGAAAAGTTTGTAGCGGGATACTCCAATTACGCCAGGGGCACAGCCATCATTGTCAGAAAGGGTCTACCTTGGCATACACACACCGCTATATGCGATCCCCTGGTTCGTTATATGATAGTGGTAGGGGTGATTGAAGGTTGCCCAGTGAGACTCATAGCAATATACGGCCCCAACACCGACGACCCCCAGTTTGTTTAGTGAGGTGTGGCGGTTAGTGGACTCCCTAGATCCCAGGCGGTGCTATGGGGAGGCGATTTTAATGTGGTTCTCAACACTGATTATGACAGGTCGAGCGGTTCTCCCCGGACCCACCCTCGAGCTGTGGCTCAACCGCAGGCCCTTAATGAAGACAAGGATTTGATAGATATCCGGCCCTGCCAACACCAATCCAGCCTAGAGTTGACTTGCATTTCCTCTGCGGGCCCCTCGTGATCTAGAATTGACTACTGGCTCATATCCCATAACGTGGACACATGGGTTAGGCACTGTGCCCATCTTGCACAAACCCTATCAGATCACGCTCCAGTACTATTAGAATTTATTTTACCAGACACACCGAATAGAGCATTCAGCTTATTTCCCGCTGGTGCCCCCCAGAACCAGGTGTTCCGAGAGGAGATTGGATCTGCCATAATGGAATACTTTGACATCGTCAGCTCTGTGGACTCCTCATCCACACTATGGGAGGTGTTGAAGGCTGTCATCAGGGGCAACTGTATCGCTAATGAAACTGGTGTTCTACGTTCATTGAGGAACAATCTTCGGCGGCTAGAGAAGGAGTTTGCTCACTTGAATGAGAATTTTTTTAGTTCAATCAGCTGACAACCCTTGGGCAGATCAAGGCTAAGATAGCAGAGTTTGAGGAGCCTGCGCACAAAGAAACACATTTCCTGGGTTGGAAGGTGGGCGCTCGCCAATATGGTGAGGGCGACCGGGCCGGCGAAACCCTTACAGGTCTCCTTAAAAAGCCTTGGGCAAATGGCTTTTTCTGTGAGTTGCGCACGGACGAGGATTTGGTGGTGATCGGGCAGGAAGCTGTCCAGGTCAAAATTACTCAATTTTACTCTTCACTGTATGTGGTACGACAATTGGAGGTACTTCCTGACCTGCTCCCTTTCTTTGACCCCATTGAATTCTTGTGGCTCAGTGATGCACACCGAAAGTACCTGGACGAGCCATATACGGAGGAAGTGATGAGTGAAAATTTTGTCCATTCCCGGGGATA